>NC_057806.1:421472770-421500537 GCF_018294505.1 Triticum aestivum | reverse complement strand
TCTAGTGTAAAATTATTTGAACTAGCTTGTAGAGGTAGTTCAACTCTACTGTAAAATGATTTGTACTAGGTTAGAGAGCTAGTTCAACTCTACTGTAAAATGATTTGTACCAGGTTAGAGAGCTAGTTCAACTCTAGTCTAAAATTATTTGTACTAGGTTATAGAGCTAGTTCTAGTCTAGTACAAAAATATTTAAACTACCTTGTAGAGCTAGTTCAACTCTAGTGTAAAATTATTTGAACTAGCTTGTAGAGCTAGTTCAAATCTAGTCTGAAATTATGTGTACTATCTTATAGAGCTAGTTCAACTCTAGTGTAAAATAATTTGAACTAGCTTGTAGAGCTAGTTCAACTCTAGTGTAAAATTATTTGAAAACTATCTTGTAGAGCTAGTTCAACTCTAGTGTGAATTTTTTTGTACTAGGTTATTGAGAGATAGTTCAACACTAGTGTAAAATTATTTGAACTAGCCTGTAGAGCTAGTTCAACTCTAGTGTAAAATTATTTGAACTATCTTGTAGAGCTAGTTCAACTCTAGTGTAGAATTACATGAACTAGCTTGTAGAGCTAGTTCAAATCTAGTGTGAAATTACATGAACTAGCTTGTAGAGCTAGTTCAAATCTAGTGTGAAATTATGTGTACTATGTTATAGAGAAAGTTCAACTCTAGTGTAAAATTATTTGAACTAGCTTGTAGAGCTAGTTCAACTCTAGTGTAAAATTATTTTTACTAGGTTATAGAGCTAGTTCAACTCTAGTGTAAAATTATTTGTACTAGGTTATAGAGCTAGTTCTACTCTAGTGTAAAATAATTTGAACTAGCTTGTCGAGCTAGTTCAACTCTAGTGTAAAATTATTTGTACTAGGATATAGACCTAGTTCTACTCTAGTGTAAAATTATTCGAACTAGCTTGTATAGCTAGTTCAACTCTAGTGTGAAATTATTTGTGAACTAGCTTGTAGAGCTAGGTCAACTCTAGTGTAAAATTATTTGTACTAGGTTATAGAGCTAGTTCAACTCTACTGTAAAATTATTTGTACTAGGTTATAGACCTAGTTCAACTATAGTGTAAAACTATTTGAACTAGATTGTGGAGCTAGTTCAACTCTAGTGTAAAATTATTTGAACTAGCTTGTAGAGCTAGTTCAACTCTAGTGAAAAACTATTTGTGAACTAGCTTGTAGAGCTAGGTCAACTCTAGTGTAAAACTATTTGTACTAGGTTATAGAGCTAGTTCAACTCTAGTGTAAAATTATTTTACTAGGTTATAGAGCTAGTTCTACTCTAGTGTAAAATTATTTGTACTAGGTTACAGAGCTAGTTCTACTCTAGTGAAAAATTATTTGAACTAGCTTGCAGAGCTTGTTCAATTCTACCAGCTGTATAGCTAGTTCAACTCTAGTGTAAAATTATTTGAACTAGCTTGTAGAGCTAGTTAAACTCTAGTGTAAAATTATTTGAACTAGCTTGTATAGCTAGTTCAACTATAGTGTAAAATTATTTGTACTAGGTTATAGAGCTAGTTCAACTATAGTGTAAAACTATTTGAACTAGACTGTAGACCTAGTTCAACTCTAGTGTAAAATTATATGAACTAGCTTGTCCAGCTTGTTTAACTCTAGTGTGAAATTATTTGTACTAGGTTATTGAGAGCTAGTTCAACACTAATGTAAAATTATTTGAACTAGCTTGTAGAGCTACTTCAATACTAGTGTAAAATTATTTGAACTAGCCTGTAGAGCTAGTTCAACTCTAGTGTAAAATTATTTGAACTAGCTTGTAGAGCTAGTTCAACTCTAGTGTAAAATTATTTGAACTATCTTGTAGAGCTAGTTCAAATCTAGTGTGAAATTATGTGTACTAGGTTATAGAGCTAGTTCAACTCTAGTGTAAAATTATTTGAACTAGCTTGTAGAGCTAGTTCAACTCTAGTGTGAAATTTTTTGTACTAGGTTATTGAGAGCTAGTTCAACACTAGTGTAAAATTATTTGAACTAGCTTGTAGAGCTACTTCAACACTAGTGTAAAATTACTTGAACTAGCCTATAGAGCTAGTTCAACTCTAGTGTAAAATTATTTGAACTATCTTGTAGAGCTAGTTCAACTCTAGTGTAGAATTACATGAACTAGCTTGTAGAGCTAGTTCAAATCTAGTGTGAAATTATGTGTCCTATGTTATAGAGCAAGTTCAACTGTAGTGTAAAATTATTTGAACTAGCTTGTAGAGCTAGTTCAACTCTAGTGTAAAATTATTTGTACTAGGTTATAGAGCTAGTTCAACTCTAGTGTAAAACTATTTTAACTAGACTGTAGAGCTAGTTCAACTCTAGTGTAAAATCATTTGTACTAGGTTATAGAGCTAGTTCTACTCTAGTGTAAAATTATTTGTACTAGGTTATAGAGCTAGTTGTACTCTAGTGCAAAATTATTTGAACTAGCTTGTAGAGCTTGTTCAACTCTACAAGCTTGTATAGCTAGTTCAACTCTAGTATAAAATTATTTGAACTAGCTTGTAGAGCTAGTTCAACTCTATTGTAAAATTATTTGAACTAGGTTATAGATCTAGTTCAACTTTAGTGTAAAATTATTTGAACTAGCTTGTAGAGCTAGTTCAACTCTAGTGTAAAATTATTTGAACTAGCTTGTATAGCTATTTCAAATCTAGTGTAAAATTATTTGTACTGGTTATAGAGCTAGTTCTGCTCTAGTGTAAAATTATTTGAACTAGCTCGTATAGCTGGTTCAAATCTAGTGTAAAATTATTTGAACTAGCTTGTAGAACTAGTTCAACTCGAGTGTAAAGTTATTTGTTCTATGTTATAGAGCTAGTTCAACTCTAGTGTAAAATTAATTGAACTAGCTTGTAGAGCTAGTTCAAATCTAGTGTGAAATTATGTGTACTATGTTATAGAGCTAGTTCAACTCTAGTGTAAAATTATTTGAACTAGCTTGTAGAGCTACTTCAACTCTAGTGCAAAATTATTTGTACTAGGTTATTGAGTGCTAGTTGAACACTACTGTAAAATTATTTGAACTAGCTTGTAGAGCTACTTCAACACTAGTGTAAAATTATTTGAACTAGCATGTAGAGCTAGTTCAACTCTAGTGTAAAATTATTTGAACTATCTTGTAGAGCTAGTTCAACTCTAGTGTAGAATTACATGAACTAGCTTGTAGAGCTAGTTCAAATCTAGTGTGAAATTATGTGTCCTATGTTATAGAGCAAGTTCAACTGTAGTGTAAAATTATTTGAACTAGCTTGTAGAGCTAGTTCAACTCTAGTGTAAAATTATTTGTACTAGGTTATAGAGCTAGTTCAACTCTAGTGTAAAACTATTTTAACTAGACTGTAGAGCTAGTTCAACTCTAGTGTAAAATCATTTGTACTAGTTTATAGAGCTAGTTCTACTCTAGTGTAAAATTATTTGTACTAGGTTATAGAGCTAGTTGTACTCTAGTGCAAAATTATTTGAACTAGCTTGTAGAGCTTGTTCAACTCTACAAGCTTGTATAGCTAGTTCAACTCTAGTATAAAATTATTTGAACTAGCTTGTAGAGCTAGTTCAACTCTATTGTAAAATTATTTGAACTAGGTTATAGATCTAGTTCAACTTTAGTGTAAAATTATTTGAACTAGCTTGTAGAGCTAGTTCAACTCTAGTGTAAAATTATTTGAACTAGCTTGTATAGCTATTTCAAATCTAGTGTAAAATTATTTGTACTGGTTATAGAGCTAGTTCTGCTCTAGTGTAAAATTATTTGAACTAGCTCGTATAGCTAGTTCAAATCTAGTGTAAAATTATTTGAACTAGCTTGTAGAACTAGTTCAACTCGAGTGTAAAATTATTTGTTCTATGTTATAGAGCTAGTTCAACTCTAGTGTAAAATTAATTGAACTAGCTTGTAGAGCTAGTTCAAATCTAGTGTGAAATTATGTGTACTATGTTATAGAGCTAGTTCAACTCTAGTGTAAAATTATTTGAACTAGCTTTTAGAGCTACTTCAACTCTAGTGCGAAATTATTTGTACTAGGTTATTGAGTGCTACTTGAACACTAGTGTAAAATTATTTGAACTAGCTTGTAGAGCTACTTCAACACTAGTGTAAAATTATTTGAACTAGCATGTAGAGCTAGTTCAACTCTAGTGTAAAATTATTTGAACTATCTTGTAGAGCTAGTTCAACTCTAGTGTAGAATTACATGAACTAGCTTGTAGAGCTAGTTCAAATCTAGTGTGAAATTATGTGTACTATGTTATAGAGCAAGTTCAACTCTAGTGTAAAATTATTTGAACTAGCTTGTAGAGCTAGTTCAACTCTAGTGTAAAATTATTTGAACTATCTTGTAGAGCTAGTTCAAATCTAGTGTGAAATTATGTGTACTAGGTTATAGAGCTAGTTCAACTCTAGTGTAAAATTATTTGAACTAGCTTGTTGAGCTAGTTCAACTCTAGTGTGAAATTTTTTGTACTAGGTTATTGAGAGCTAGTTCAACACTAGTTTAAAATTATTTGAACTAGCTTGTAGAGCTACTTCAACACTAGTGTAAAATTACTTGAACTAGCCTATAGAGCTAGTTCAACTCTAGTGTAAAATTATTTGAACTATCTTGTAGAGCTAGTTCAACTCTAGTGTAGAATTACATGAACTAGCTTGTAGAGCTAGTTCAAATCTAGTGTGAAATTATGTGTACTATGTTATAGAGCAAGTTCAACTCTAGTGTAAAATTATTTGAACTAGCTTGTAGAGCTAGTTCAACTCTAGTGTAAAATTATTTGTACTAGGTTATAGAGCTAGTTCAACTCTAGTGTAAAACTATTTTAACTAGACTGTAGAGCTAGTTCAACTCTAGTGTAAAATCATTTGTACTAGGTTATAGAGCTAGTTCTACTCTAGTGTAAAATTATTTGTACTAGGTTATAGAGCTAGTTGTACTCTAGTGCAAAATTATTTGAACTAGCTTGTAGAGCTTGTTCAACTCTACAAGCTTGTATAGCTAGTTCAACTCTAGTATAAAATTATTTGAACTAGCTTGTAGAGCTAGTTCAACTCTAGTGTAAAATTATTTGAACTAGGTTATAGATCTAGTTCAACTTTAGTGTAAAATTATTTGAACTAGCTTGTAGAGCTAGTTCAACTCTAGTGTAAAATTATTTGAACTAGCTTGTATAGCTATTTCAAATCTAGTGTAAAATTATTTGTACTAGGTTATAGAGCTAGTTCTGCTCTAGTGTAAAATTATTTGAACTAGCTCGTATAGCTAGTTCAAATCTAGTGTAAAATTATTTGAACTAGCTTGTAGAACTAGTTCAACTCGAGTGTAAAATTATTTGTTCTATGTTATAGAGCTAGTTCAACTCTAGTGTAAAATTAATTGAACTAGCTTGTAGAGCTAGTTCAAATCTAGTGTGAAATTATGTGTACTATGTTATAGAGCTAGTTCAACTCTAGTGTAAAATTATTTGAACTAGCTTGTAGAGCTACTTCAACTCTAGTGCGAAATTATTTGTACTAGGTTATTGAGTGCTAGTTGAACACTAGTGTAAAATTATTTGAACTAGCTTGTAGAGCTACTTCAACACTAGTGTAAAATTATTTGAACTATCTTGTAGAGCTAGTTCAACTCTAGTGTAGAATTACATGAACTAGCTTGTACAGCTAGTTCAAATCTAGTGTGAAATTATGTGTACTATGTTATAGAGCAAGTTCAACTCCAGTGTAAAATTATTTGAACTAGCTTGTAGAGCTAGTTCAACTCTAGTGTAAAATTATTTCTACTAGGTTATAGAGCTAGTTCAACTCTAGTGTAAAATTATTTGTACTAGGTTATAGAGCTAGTTCTACTCTAGTGTAAAATAATTTGAACTAGCATGTCGAGCTAGTTCAACTCTAGTGTAAAATTATTTGTACTAGGATATAGACCTAGTTCTACTCTAGTGTAAAATTATTTGAACTAGCTTGTATAGCTAGTTCAAGTCTAGTGTGAAATTATTTGTGAACTAACTTGTAGAGCTAGGTCAACTCTAGTGTAAAATTATTTGTACTAGGTTATAGAGCTAGTTCAATTCTACTTTAAATTATTTGTACTAGGTTATAGAGCTAGTTCTACTCTAGTAAAAAATTATTTAAACTACCTTGTAGAGCTAGTTCAACTCTAGTGTAAAATTATTTCTACTAGGTTATAGAGCTAGTTCAACTCTAGTGTAAAATTATTTGTACTAGGTTATAGAGCTAGTTCTACTCTAGTGTAAAATAATTTGAACTAGCTTGTCGAGCTAGTTCAACTCTAGTGTAAAATTATTTGTACTAGGATATAGACCTAGTTCTACTGTAGTGTAAAATTATTTGAACTAGCTTGTATAGCTAGTTCAACTCTAGTTTGAAATTATTTGTGAACTAGCTTGTAGAGCTAGGTCAACTCTAGTGTAAAATTATTTGTACTAGGATATAGACCTAGTTCTACTCTAGTGTAAAATTATTTTAACTAGCTTGTATAGCTGGTTCAACTATAGTGTGAAATTATTTGTGAACTAGCTTGTAGAGCTAGGTCAACTCTAGTGTAAAATTATTTGTACTAGGTTATAGAGCTCTACTCTAGTAGAAAATTATTTAAACTACCTTGTAGACCTAGTTCAACTCTAGTGTAAAATTATTTGAACTAGCTTGTAGAGCTAGTTCAAATCTAGTGTGAAATTATGTGTACTATCTTATAGAGCTAGTTCAACTCTAGTGTAAGATTATTTGAACTAGACTGTAGAGCTAGTTCAAGTCTAGTGTAAAATTATTTGTCCTAGGTTATGGAGCTAGTTCAACACTAGTGTAAAACTATTTGAACTAGACTGTAGAGCTAGTTCAACTCTAGTGTAAAATCATTTGTACTAGGTTATAGAGCTAGTTCAACTCTAGTGTAAAATTATCTGTACTAGGTTATAGAGCTAGTTCTACTCTAGTGAAAAATTATTTGAACTAGCTTATAGAGCTTGTTCAACTCTACAAGTTGTATAGCTAGTTCAACTCTAGTGTAAAATTATTTGAACTAG
Source organism: Triticum aestivum (assembly GCF_018294505.1). Taxonomy (NCBI): domain Eukaryota; kingdom Viridiplantae; phylum Streptophyta; class Magnoliopsida; order Poales; family Poaceae; genus Triticum; species Triticum aestivum. The sequence goes on along the minus strand of NC_057806.1, from coordinate 421,493,497 downwards.
CGTGTAGAGCTAGTTAAACTCTAGTGTAAAATTATTTGAACTAGCTTGTAGAGCTAGTTCAACTCTAGTGTAAAATTATTTGTACTAGGTTATAGAGCTAGTTCAACTATAGTGTAAAAACTATTTGAACTAGACTGTAGACCTAGTTCAACTCTAGTGTAAAATTATTTGAACTAGCTTGTCCAGCTTGTTTAACTCTAGTGTGAAATTATTTGTACTAGGTTATTGAGAGCTAGTTCAACACTAATGTAAAATTATTTGAACTAGCTTGTAGAGCTACTTCAACACTAGTGTAAAATTGTTTGAACTAGCATGTAGAGCTAGTTCAACTTTAGTGTAAAATTATTTGAACTAGCTTGTAGAGCTAGTTCAACTCTAGTGTAAAATTATTTGAACTAGCTTGTAGAGCTAGTTCAACTCTAGTGTAATATTATTTGTACTAGATTATAGAGCTAGTTCAACTCTAGTGTAAAACTATTTGAACTAGACTGTGGAGATAGTTCAACTCTAGTGTAAAATCATTTGTACTAGGTTATAGAGCTAGTTCAACTCTAGTGTAAATTTATTTGTACTAGGTTATAGAGCATGTTCTACTCTAGTGAAACATTATTTGAACTAGCTTGTAGAGCTTGTTCAAATCTACAAGCTTGCATGGCTAGTTCAACTCTAGTGTAAAATTACTTGAACTAGTTTATAGATCTTGTTCAACTTTAGTGTAAAATTATTTGAACTACCTTGTAGATCTTGTTCAACTTTAGTGTAAAATTATTTGAACTAGCTTGTAGAGCTAGTTCAACTCTACTGTAAAATTATTTGTACTAGGTTATAGAGCTAGTTCAACTCTAGTCTAAAATTATTTGTACTAGGTTATAGAGCTAGTTCTACTCTAGTACAAAAATATTTAAACTACCTTGTAGAGCTAGTTCAACTCTAGTGTAAAATTATTTGAACTAGCTTGTAGAGCTAGTTCAAATCTAGTCTGAAATTATGTGTACTATCTTATAGAGCTAGTTCAACTCTAGTGTAAAATAATTTGAACTAGCTTGTAGACCTAGTTCAACTCTAGTGTAAAATTATTTGAAAACTAGCTGTTGGTGTACTAGATTAGGGGTACCCTAGTACCCCGAACTTGTGCACGGGCAGTTGCAGCACCCCGCGGCAAAGGCTTGCCGGGTGATCACCAAGATCCCCCAAGGTTCCCTTGGAGCCATCCAAGAACAAAGTATTTAGGCTAAGGAGACAAGACCCCGGCAAGAGGAGCTTGCCGGGAAGGCCAACCAAGGCGCTCCAATGAACTTGCCGCGACGCGCCACGCGCTCCGGCAAGGCAACAAGGCCCCGGCAAGAGGAGCTTGCCGGGAAGACAAACCAAGGTACCTCAAAGCCCGGTGAGCGACAAGCTTCCAGACCCGACAAGATAACAATAGCGGCAAGGCGCTTGCCGCGGCAGGCGGCCACTCTGCGTCCACGCTCCAGCGCATCCACCAACGTGTCGCTCTGGGGGCCTCTCCGGACGTGCGTGGCGGGAGGCTGTGCAGCCAGCGGTGCGCAGTGGCATGTGAAGCTGACAAGATCGCCATCGTGGCGAACGGTGGCGCCCCTAACGGTCCTTTTCTGCACTGTTCGGGCGACTCAGACGGGCATTTAATGCCCTTGTCCCCTACCGTCAGGGTTAGGTAGGGTGCACTGTACAAGCAACTGTATCAACTACCTCGCTTTTTACGTTTTTACCCTCCTCTGCGTTGCCACCTGTCGGTGACCCCTTTAGCGTATCAAAGGAGGCCCATGCGCAACGTAGAGGGGGTTCGGCTCATAGGTTCGGAGCCTCAGGCAGTTTGCTGGGATCCATTGGTAGCCCAGAGAACATCACACTCTCACTTTGGAGAGCAAGAACACCAGATAATACAACCAGACAAGCAGCAGTAGGAGTGTTATCTCTCCGGAGAGCTCCGAAGCTGGGTAAAATGCTCGTGTGCCTCGCCTCGATCTGCTCTTCGTGCGATCTCCGCCCCCCGCCGAACCGAAAGGGGCCCGGTCCGCCGGCCCCATAGGTGTTCGAGGATCAGTTTCCCCGACATCTTTGGCGCGCCAGGTAGGGGGCGACGAGATTGCGTGAACCTGACCCGGCGTTCACACGACCTAGATCCTTATTCCCTTCATCAACATGCCACCGAAGAAGAAGACTTCGGCGGCGGCCGCCCCATCCACGTCCCTTCCGCCACCGTTGGAGCAAACGAGTGGTGGGATGGACGCCGGTGGAAGAAAGGACGTCGACGAGGAAGCCCATAATGCCGCCAGGTCCAAGAACAAGGCTGCACAAACCACGGCGACTGTACATGTTCCACGCCACTCTCAGGAGGCGCAAGATCAACAGCGTCATGGCACTAGCAGTGCCATACGCATGATAGCCCAAGACCAAGCTGGTGGATCTCGGACCGCTCAAGACCAGCATGCACGCCAGCGTGCTGGCACGAGCGGGGCGCAGTCGCCTGGACGAGATACTGCTCCTTCTAACATAGTTAGAAGTTCGAGCACGTCGCGCTCCTCGCGCCGTCCGCCACTGCCACCCACTACCCCAGCAGAAGCTTTGGTGCGAGCTCAACTTCTTCTAGATTACCCTCCGACGTCAGACAAGATCGATGAATGGAGAGCCACCATTTAGAGTCTCATCGGCTACGCCAACGGCGACACTCCACGGCGGCTGAGCGCGTCGCCGCCGCGGCACGACCGCCGGACGCGAGCCGGTGGCGACGAAACGGGCGGAGGTGCAACTACCATGCAATCACCGCCCCGAAGGCCAAGATCGCCGACTCGTCGGATCCACCTCAACAGTGACTCCACTGCATCGTCGGATCCACGAGCTCGTCGTGATCAGCGCCAAGTTCTTCATGATCGACAACAAGAAGACGCTCGAACCCGCATCGAGCGCCGAAGAGAAGCGTGACGTCAATCCGACAAGCGCGCTGGGCCCTTTGTTGACATGCATGCGCCAGGGGAACCAGGCGATCTGCCGTATGCGGTAGGTTGTCCTGCATTCACTCGTGAGCTGTGGCAAGTCCAGTGGCCCAGTACAAAGAACTTCAAGCCAGACGTACCGGAGAAGTACGACGGCAAGACGCATCCGTCAGAGTTCCTCAGCATTTACACTATTGCCGTGCAAGCTGCCGGGGGACGAGATGACAAGATCCTTGCCAACTACTTCCCGCTGGTGCTGAAGCCCAATGTCAGATCCTGGCTCATGCACTTGCCGGACAACTCCATATCCTCTTGGGCCGATCTGTGCCATCAGTTTGTCGGCGCCTTTACCGGCGGACACAAGCCTCATGGCCAGGAGAGTGATCTTCATTTGCTCGCCCAGAAGGAAGGAGAGCCCCTACGCAAGTACATTCAGAGATTCAGTAGCATGCAGCACAACATCCCAGACGTCCACCCTGCCGCGGTGATCAGCGCATTCCATCAGAACATGCGGAACCACAGGATGTGGGAGGAAATGGCGATGTGCAAGATCAGGGATGTCAGTGAGTTATATGCACTGGCCGACAAGTGCGCGCGTGCTGAGGAAGGGAGGAGACTCCCCGGAGAAAATATAGGAGTAGAAGGATCTGACAGCGAAGATGCCGCCCCGACAAGGAAAACCCGGCGGCGGAACAACAGAAGGAGGAAAGGCAAAGAAGTTCTAGTTGTTGAGCAGTCCGGCAAAGGTGGCGGCGCCAAGGAAGCCAAAGCTAGTGACTCCGGCAAGGAGGTTGCCGCGGAGGTGGCGGTCTCCGACAAGCAGGATGGCACCAACAAGCAGTATTGCAAGATTCACCGCACCAAGGGCCATGATCTTCAGAACTGCAAGAGGGTCGAGCAGCTTGTTGAGCAACAGAAAGCTGAATACGAGCGGCGCGACAAGGAGAAAGCCCAGGAAGGAGCTGGTGGATCCGGCAAGAAACGTCCCGGCCGAGGAGGACGCCGCGGCAAGGCCAAGCAGCGGCAAGGAGACAGACCTCCTCGCGGCCGCGACAAGGATGAAGATGACGGCGACGATGAAGATATGGATGATGAGGAGACCGATGAGCAGGAGTTCCAGAAAGCTACAGAGGTCATGTACATTGACGGTAGTGCTTCTCTGCATGCCTCGCACCGCCAGCTCAAGCAGTGGATGCGGGAGGTTAATGCAGCAGAACCACCCATCAAGTCACGCAGGCCTTGAAATGGTCCAGCACGCCTATCATCTTTGATATTGAGGACCACCCGAATCGCATAACTGCGGTCGGGTGCTTGCCGATGTTGGTTTCACCAACAATCTGCAACCTCAAGGTCACTAAGATGCTAGTTGACGGCGGGGCCGGTTTGAACTTGATCTCCTCCGTGGTGCTCCAGAAGCTCCAGATCCCTGACAGCGAGCTCGAAGAGACCGGCACATTTCAAGGAATCAACCCGGGAAGGAGCAAGCCAAAGGGAAAGATCACATTGCCGGTAACATTTGGCAGTGAGCTGAACTTCAGAATTGAGAGGGTCACGTTTGACGTTGCCGATTTTCCTTTACCTTACAATGGAATCCTTGGCCATCCAGCACTCGCCAAGTTCATGGCAGCCTCTCACTATGCGTACAACGTACTGAAAATGCCAGGCCCAATAAGTGTCATCTCTGTCCCTGGCGACAAGAAGGATGCTCTTATCTGGGCCGACAAGATCTACCGGGAAGCAGCAGCCGCAGCAGAACGAAGGACACTTGCCGCTGAAGCTCCCGGGGGGAAGAAGAAGACCAAGTCCGGCAAGAGCTCTAATGCCCACTCCGGCAAGCGCACCTCTTCGGAGTGCTGCGCTACCGTCGAGGACGCACCATCGAGCTCCACCGGCAAGTGCAAGAAGACGATGGCAGCTCCACCTGAGACTAAGAAGGTGTCCGCCAAAGAGGATGGCACTGGTGGTACCTTCACCATCAGCGCCACTCTTGACCCCAAATAGGAAAGCGCGCTCATTGCTTTCCTGCGGGCGAATATCGACGTGTTTGCGTGGCAACCGTCTGATATCCCCGGTGTTCCCAGGAAAGTGATTGAGCACCACCTTGCCGTATGTCCTCATGCGCGGCCCGTCAAGCAGAGAGTCAGGAAGCAGGCAGTTGAGCGCCAAGAATTCATCGCAGAAGAAATCAAGAAGTTGGAAGCAGCAGGCCTTGTCAGAGGAGTACTCCATCCCACGTGATTGGCCAATCTTGTTGTTGTGCGCAAAGCTAACGGGAAATGGAGACTTTGTATTGACTTCACTGATGTTAATAAAGCTTGTCCCAAAGACCCATTTCCCTTGCCGCGTATTGACCAGATTGTTGACTCCACAGCCGGATGTGATTTGCTTTCATTTCTTGATGCATACTCAGGATATCATCAGATCTTCATGGCAGAAGAAGATGAAGAGAAAACCGCATTTATCACCCCGTGTGGCACATACTGCTTCGTACGGATGCCTTTCGGTTTGAAGAATGCTGGTTCAACATTTGCAAGGGTAGTCCACCATGATTTTGAGCCACAAATACACAGAAATGTGGAAGCTTACATGGATGACATAGTGGTCAAGAGCAAGAGCAAGGCGACCTTGATTCAAGATTTAGACGAAACATTTGCAAACCTGCGCAAAATCAACCTCAAGCTTAACCCCGAGAAGTGCGTGTTTGGAGTCCCTTCCGGCAAGCTTCTCGGTTTCTTTGTGTCTCAGCGGGGAATTGAAGCCAATCCCGACAAGATCAAAGCCATCGAGCAGATCGAAGCACCAAAGCGCGTCAAGGATGTACGAAGGCTTGCCGGTTGCGTGTCTGCTCTCAGCAGGTTTATCTCTAGATCTGCTGAGCGCGCCCTGCCGTTTTTCAAAATTTTGAAAAAGGCAGGTCCAATGAAATGGACTCCGGAAGCGGAGGCTGCGCTGCAGGATTTGAAGAGATACCTGTCCTCCACTCCAACGCTTGTCGCACCTAAGCCGCAAGAGAAGTTGCTGCTGTATATAGCGGCAACCAATCAAGTGGTTAGTGCTGCGTTAGTGGCGGAGAGGGAGGCAGATGATGAGCCAGCAACCACGGCAGATCCATCCAGCGACAAGCAGGGGGCTTCGTCGACAAGCTCTGATCCCGACAAACATGGGTTTGCGCAGGAACAAGATGAGATGCCAAGGAGAATGGTGCAGCGCCCAGTCTACTTTGTCAGTTCTCTTCTGCAGGGAGCTAGATCAAGGTACTCTGGTGTGCAGAAGTTGCTTTTCGGCCTCCTCATGGCCTCGAGAAAGCTGCGCCATTACTTCCAAGCACATGAGATCACAGTCGTCACTCGCTTTTCGCTGAAGAGGATACTGCAAAATCCAGAAGCAACATGCAGGATTGTCGAGTGGGCGCTGGAATTGTCAAGCTTTGGCCTCAAGTTTGAGAGCACCTCAACTATCCAAAGCAGAGCATTGGCAGAGTTCATAGCAGAGTGGACGCCAACCCCAGATGAAGAAATTCCAGAAACGAGCATCCCCGTCAAAGAGGCAAACAAAGAGTGGCTGATGTACTTTGATGGTGCCTTCTCGCTGCAAGGCGCCGGTGCAGGCGTGCTGCTTGTCGCACCCACCGGAGAGCACCTCAAGTACATAGTCCAGATGTACTTTCCCAAAGAGCAAGCAACCAACAATACTGCAGAGTATGAAGGATTGCTTGCCGGTCTCAGAATCGCAGTAGACCTTGGGATCAAGAAGCTCATTGTCAGGGGTGACTCACAGCTTGTCATCCGACAAGTGAACAAGAACTACCAGAGTCCGTTGATGGAAGCGTATGTCAATGAAGTGAGGAAGCTAGAAGAGCACTTTGACGGCCTACAAATGGAGCATATCCCAAGAGCTCAGAATGATATTGCTGACGGCCTGTCAAAGTGCGCCACACTACAATTACCTATGGAACCAGGGATCTTTGTGCTTATGTTGACTCAACCATCCGTAACACCATCAACTGGACAAAGCAAGAAGAGGAAGTTGGTTTCTGGTGACTACTTTCCGGCAGAGCTTCCCGAAGCCGCCGCCAAGAAAGTCCCCAAGATCAACACCAAGGATGCTGAGGGGCAGTCTGCTCCGGCGAGCCTTATGGTTTGTTCCGTTGAAGCAGACGCTCCCGACAAGTTTTGCTCCGGCAAGCTTGCTGGGGAACATCAAGCTCAGGCAGGGTGGCAAGCCCTTGCCGTAGAAGTGGACGTTCCCGCAGCAGCAGATGTGCCTTTAGCCCTTGTTGTCAAGCCACAAGCTCCAGCATGGGCACAACAGATTGTCCACTTCCTTCAGACAGGACAACTTCCCGAAGAACAAGAAGAAGCGGAAAGAGTAGCCCGGCAGTCAAGTATGTACCAGTTTGTCGATAGCATACTGTACAGAAGAAGACTCAACAGTGTGAAATTAAAGTGTATTTGCCGGGAAGATGGACAAAAGCTGTTGGCAGAGATACATGGAGGCATATGTGGCCACCACATAGGCGCAAGAGCACTTGCCGGCAAAGCTTTCCGGCAAGGTTTCTTTTGGCCAACAGCCCTCCAGGATTCAACTGCACAAGTAACCAAGTGTGAAGCGTGCTAGTTCCACTCCAAACAGATACACCAGCCAGCTCAAGCTCTCCAGACGATCCCTTTATCCTGGCAATTTTCGGTCTAGGGGCTCGATATCCTCGGCCCCTTCCCCCAAGCTGTCGGGGGCTTTGAGTACTTGTACGTCGCAATCGACAAGTTCACAAAGTGGCCGGAAGTGCAGCCAGTGAGGAAGGTGACAGCACAGTCAGCAGTCAAGTTCTTCAGGTCGATTGTTTGCCGTTTCGGGATTCCCAACAGGATCATCACCGACAACGGCACGCAATTCACGAGCCACACCTTCATGCAGTACGTCCAAGACCTTGGCGCCAAGGTCTGCTTCGCTTCTGTTGCTCATCCGAGAAGCAACGGTCAAGCAGAGAGGGCAAATGCTGAAGTGCTGCGCGGGCTCAAGACCAGAACTTTCGACAGGCCGCACAGGTGCGGAAGGAACTGGATCGAGGAGCTGCCGGTGGTTCTTTGGTCGATCAGAACGACGCCAAATCGAGCCACTAGCCAGACACCTTTCGCTCTAGTCTATGGAGCAGAGGCAGTTCTCCCCACGGAACTCGTATACGGGTCACCTCGAGTGCTCGCTTATGATGAGCTTGAGCAAGAACAGCTGCGGCAAGACGATGCGCTGCTCCTTGAGGAAGATCGTCTTCAGGCTGCTGTACGAGCTGCTCGATACCAGCAAGCTTTGCGCCGCTATCATAGCCGCAGAGTTAAAGCCAGAAGCTTCGAGGAAGGCGACCTTGTTCTTCGGCGCGTTCAATCCGCCAAGAATTCCAACAAGTTGACGCCGAAGTGGGAAGGCCCTTATCGGGTGAGACAAGTCACAAGGCCTGGCGTTGTCCGCCTTGAGACCGAAGATGGCATTCTAGTGAGCAACTCCTAGAACATAGAACATCTTCGTAAGTTTTTCCCATAAGGCGCGGTTGCCGGAACCCGTTCCGGCAACCACCTTTTGTACAAGTCTTGCCGTTGTTGCATGTAATCCTTTGTACAAAGTCGGGCGCAGACCCCGTGCATAAGTAAAACCCCATGTGCTCCGCACAGCCTGTCCATTTCATGCGTTAGCTCTTTTCTTGCATGCAATTATCTGACACTTTGTGCAGCACCTACATCCGGTAAGCAGTAACGAGCCGAAGAGCTCCATATTATTATTTTCTCTTCTTTCTTTTTCTTTTAAAGGAAAAGAAGGTTCTCCCACACACAAGTTTACCGGGGGGAAAGGAGAAGATTGTGGTATGAGCCAGGCGTCGTTCAAGCGAAGACTTGCCTTAACGGGAAGCAAATGACAGAAAAGCTAAGTTGCCAAAGTTTGAGCAATCACTTTTTTAATTTTTGAGCTCCTCGTTGATGACGGCGGCAGTGTTCACCAGGCCCTCGGTCCAGTGCTCCACCGTGTCTCTGAACGAGTTCTGGGTAACTGCAATGCTCTCCAGCAGCGCAGCGTCAGCCTTAACCTTCTCCGCCAAGGTCTTCTCCCGCTCCTTGGCGGCCTCCAGCGTCTGCGTCAGCGTGGCCAGCTTCAGCTCCAGGTCTGCTTTGGAATCCTTGGCGGCGCTGAGCTCCTTGCCCCTCTCAGCGAGAAGGCCTTGCAGCTCACCATGGGCGGCAGCATCCTTCTCGCGCTCACGCTTGAGCGCGGCAATCTCCTCGCCGCTCTTCCCAATATCGGCCTCCAGCCGCGCCACCTTCTCGTCTAGCTCCTTATTGGCGGCCTCTGCAGTTGCCGTGGCATCCTTTGCCTCCTTGAGCGCCCCGCCAAGTGCTCGCTCGCGCTCGGCGAGCTCTTCCTCGTAGCTGTCGAGGTGGGCCTTCCGCTGCACTAGCTCGCCTTCCCGCGCGGACTGCTTCTCGGTAGCAAGCCTTTGTTCCTCCTCAGCCTCGACATTCTCGACAAGAAAGGCCGTGCGCTCCTCGTCTACTCACTCCCGCTCCTGCGCCAGGGATCGAAGAGCTTCTTGATTTTGTCCCCGGAGCTCCTCCACGCGCTTCTCCATGTCAACTCCTGCCTTCGCGACAAGCGCTTCCCGGGAAGCCAGCTTGGCTTGCCGGGTGCGGTAGACTGACAGCAGCTTCCGCAGCAGCTGCTCCTCCTGAGGCTCGCCGCTGCTGCTGCCGGGCAAGTCAACCAATGACAGCCCAGCAGAGGCGAGCACCTCCCCGTCAAAAGTCTCCCCCTCGACTGGCGCCCTGGAGCTCGACGCCCAGGGTAGCTTGATGAAGATGTTGTCACTGGCCTGCAAGTAGGCGCCGGGCTGGGGCTCCTCGGAGCCCGGCTCCGCGGAAGCGGCAGAGGGTTCGGCGGTCGATGCATCGCCCGGTGCTCCTGCGGCCTCAGGGTCATCAGTGCGATCGCCCGATCCCTCGCCGGCTTCCGCAGCAGCAGCCCCGGCGGCCTCCTCGCCGGCGGTCTCATCAGCACCGGCACCTTCCTCGCTGGCGCCCTCTGTCTCCATTGGCTCAGCCGAAGATGGGTCTGAAGAACGAAGAAGGGAGAAAAATCAATCAAAAATTCAAGGAAAGAAAAACAGAAGAAGCAGAACCCAAGGGAAAGTTTTTGGACAAGTGGATTACCTGCGCCAAGATCTTCAGTTGCGACCTCGGTCGCCGCAGGATCAGCAGTGCCGTCCCTTGCCGGAGAGTCCCCCCTTGCCGGAGAGCGCTCCCTTGCCGGGGACTTCTCCCTTGGCGGCGCAGTCGAAGCAGGTGGCACTTCGGGACCGGCCTCCGGGCGCTCCTGATGAGGCTGCTCTGCTCCTACACAAGTCAACAAGCAAGATATCAACAAAGGAAAAAGCACTCAAGCGCGCCCGACAGCAGAAGGCTAAACTATGAACTTACGCTGGGGGCTGCGCTGGGGGCTGCTCCGAGGGGTGATTGCCGGGTCCGTCAAGGTGGTCTCGGACCCACCTCCTGCCGATGCGATGGGGTCATCCTCGATGACGATCACCGCGGCCTTGGCCCTCTTCGCCGCTCTCTGGGCCAGTGTTCTGAAAAGAAAAGAGTCCAGATTGGAGCAAGTCAGATACAAGATATAAATAGCAAGATTGAAGGATTATAAGGGCGCCAAAGAAACTCACTCTTCTTCCTCCTCATCGGAGCTGAGCGCGGAAAGATCGAAGTCCGGCCCTCCTCCGGTGCGGCGAGGTGGAGGAGTAGGATCCCTTGCCCGCTTGGCGGAGGCAGTGGCGGTGGCCCGGGAAGGTCCCGCTCCAGTTGCCGCTGTTGCGTGAGGTGCTCCCGTGGCAACATTGCTTGCCGCGGTAGAACGCGTCGCGCGGCTTGGTGGCTGTGGAGCCGGCTGCCGCCCTGTAGCGTCCCCGGCCCTGTGAAGGCGCCTCCTTGGCGGGGCCGGGGCTCCGCCTGCGGCAAGCTCTCTGAAGGTTCAGCCTCCTCCTTGCCGGCCTCGCTCGACTCGGCTTCGGAACCGGCAGGCTCCTCCTCGCCCATGAACTCCGCGCGTTCGGCAAGGTTTGCCGCCTCTGCAGCCTCCGCCTCCTCCACAGTGAACCCAAACACACCCGCAGCAGCTGCGGCCGCAGCCTCTTCCGCCCTAGTAGCGATGAGTGGCAGCTCCTCGTCGGTGGTGTCACGGGTGAGGCTCTTCTGCTCGTTAGTGCGGACTGGCACTTCCTCCAAGGTGTCGAAGAACGCTCGCACAACGTCATCCGCAGGCTCTTGCCAAGTTGGGACGATGCCGTGTGAATCGCACAACGGCATCATGGCGCGGATCCGGTCAAGCGAAGAGTTATTGCACAAAGGAACTACGCCCCTCGGCAATGTGAATGGGTGCTGGGGGTCGCGTTTGAATAATTCCAAGAGCATTGCGTCCAACTCCAAGACAGTGAAGTTGTAGTTCAGGCCCGGCCGCAGCCTCATGATGTCCGCCGAATTCTTGAATTCCCAGGCGGGCCTCCTCCTCTCCTGCACGGGGGCAATGCGGCGGCGGAGGAAATCTGCCCCGACAGCACCTACGGTGAGCCCGGCAAGCCTGAGGCGAATAATCCTAGTGATGGCGATCTTCAGCCTCTCATCTTCCGGGGCCATGTTGCTCCAGTCATTGCCGCACACTATTGGAGTTTGGCGCACGGCGGTGAAGGGCTGCGGATCCTCCTCGACGATCCAACACCACTCCGCTCTCCACTCCTCCCACTTGTTACGAAGCTCACCCTCCAAGTACGCCTCTTTCTTGCCCACTCTCGAGACCCAGGCAATCCCTCCGGCAAGCGGCTCTCCTCTCTCTACCCGAGGTATGAAGAAGTGGCGGAAAAGGGCTACACTAGGGTGGACTCCGACAAAGTTTTCGCACAAGTGTGCGAAAACCGCCATGGTCAGGACAGCATTGGGGGTGAAGTCAAGGAGGCGGAAGCCATATGTGTTCATAATGTCACAAAAGAACTCCGAGAAGGGCGGGCAGAGCCCGCAATAAAAGAATAGCGGGAAGAACGGGTACCCATTTGGAGCCGACTCCAAGGCAGCGGCCGGGAGTACCCTCGTGCGCGGATGCGCACGCGTCTCCGTCGCCCAAAAGAGGTAGAAGTACTCCCTCAGCTCCTGCACTCCGAGCTGGGGGTGAAGATCGCCCGCTCCTTCCGCAGCGCCGCGAGCCGCTGCGCCTCGGCCGACTTCACGCCCTTTCCCTTGTCGGCTTTCGGGGCCATGGCGGAGGTGGTGGAGAAGGTCGACAGCATGGTGATGCTGGTGGCAATGGGGGGGCGGAGCGCTGCTCTCTCGGCTTCGAGAAGAAGAGGGGAGCGGCGGAGTTTGTGAAGAAGGAGTAGCAGCAAGCAGCGAGGGGGAACGAACTGCCCCTGTTTCCTCTGCTTATAAAGAGGGACAGGGCGGACGTTTCGGCCTTCCGCTTAAACAACCACCCACGATCTCTCCCACGATGCCGCATTCAACGCGTGCCGTTATGGGAGAGTGCGGTGGATACGGAACAAGATTTGGCGTGGCCCAGCCCGCGTGTGCCCGTGCCCTATATTGGGCCTGGCCCAACAGCGCTCGGCACTGTGTCTTGCCCAGGCCCGTGGGCTCCTGTCGGTGTACTAGATTAGGGGTACCCTAGTACCCCGAACTTGTGCACGGGCAGTTGCAGCACCCCGCGGCAAAGGCTTGCCGGGTGATCACCAAGATCCCCCAAGGTTCCCTTGGAGCCATCCAAGAACAAAGTATTTAGGCTAAGGAGACAAGACCCCGGCAAGAGGAGCTTGCCGAGAAGGCCAACCAAGGCGCTCCAATGAACTTGCCGCGACGCGCCGCGCGCTCCGGCAAGGCAACAAGGCCCCAGCAAGAGGAGCTTGCAGGGAAGACAAACCAAGGTACCTCGAAGCCCGGTGAGCGACAAGCTTCGGACCCGACAAGATAACAACAGCGGCAAGGCGCTTGCCGCGGCAGGCGGCCACTCTACGTCCACGCTCCAGCACATCCACCAACGTGTCGCTCTGGGGGCCTCTCTGGACGTGCGTGGCGGGAGGCTGTGCAGCCAGCGGTGCGCAGTGGCATGTGAAGCTGACAAGATCGCCATCGTGGCGAACGGTGGCGCCCCTAATGGTCCTTTTCTGCACTGTTCGGGCGACTCAGACGGGCATTTAATGCCCTTGTCCCCTGCCGTCAGGGTTAGGTAGGGTGCACTATACAAGCAACTGTATCAACTACCTCGCTTTTTACGTTTTTACCCTCCTCTGCGTTGCCACCTGTCGGTGACCCCTTTAGCGTATAAAAGGAGGCCCATGCGCAACGTAGAGGGGGTTCGGCTCATAGGTTCGGAGCCTCAGGCAGTTTGCTGGGATCCATTGGTAGCCCAGAGAACATCACACTCTCACTTTGGAGAGCAAGAACACCAGATAATACAACCAGACAAGCAGCAGTAGGAGTGTTATCTCTCCGGAGAGCTCCGAAGCTGGGTAAACTGCTCGTGTGCCTCGCCTCGATCTGCTCTTCGTGCGATCTCCGCCCCCCGCCGAACCGAAAGGGGCCCGGTCCGCCGGCCCCATAGGTGTTCGAGGATCAGTTTCCCCGACACTAGCTTGTAGAGCTAGTTCAACTCTAGTGTGAATTTTTTTGTACTAGGTTATTGAGAGCTAGTTCAACACTAGTGTAAAATTATTTGAACTAGCTTGTAGAGCTACTTCAACACTAGTTTAAAATTATTTGAACTAGCCTGTAGAGCTAGTTCAACTCTAGTGTAAAATTATTTGAACTATCTTGTAGAACTAGTTCAACTCTAGTGTAGAATTACATGAACTAGCTTGTAGAGCTAGTTCAAATCTAGTGTGAAATTATGTGTACTATGTTATAGAGCAAGTTCAACTCTAGTGTAAAATTATTTGAACTAGCTTGTAGAGCTAGTTCAACTCTAGTGTAAAATTATTTCTACTAGGTTATAGAGCTAGTTCAACTCTAGTGTAAAATTATTTGTACTAGGTTATAGAGCTAGTTCTACTCTAGTGCATAATTATTTGAACTAGGTTATAGAACTAGTTCAACTCTAGTGTAAAATAATTTGAACTAGCTTGTCGAGCTAGTTCAACTCTAGTGTAAAATTATTTGTACTAGGATATAGACCTAGTTCTACTCTAGTGTAAAATTATTTGAACTAGCTTGTATAGTTAGTTCAACTCTAGTGTGCAATTATTTGTGAACTAGCTTGTAGAGCTAGGTCAATGCTAGTGTAAAATTATTTGTACTAGGTTATAGAGCTAGTTCAACTCTATTGTAAAATTATTTGTACTAGGTTATAGAGCTAGTTCTACTCTAGTAGAAAATTATTTAAACTACCTTGTAGACCTAGTTCAACTCTAGTGTAAAATTATTTGAACTAGCTTGTAGAGCTAGTTCAAATCTAGTGTAAAATTATTTGAAAACTAGCTTGTAGAGCTAGTTCAACTCTAGTGTGAATTTTTTTGTACTACCTTATAGAGCTAGTTCAACTCTAGTGTAAAATTATTTGAACTAGACTGTAGAGCTAGTTCAACTCTAGTGTAAAATTATTTGTCCTAGGTTATGGAGCTAGTTCAACTCTAGTGTAAAACTATTTGAACTAGACTGTAGAGCTAGTTCAACTCTAGTGTAAAATTATTTGTACTAGGTTATAGAGCTAGTTCTACTCTAGTGAAAAATTATTTGAACTAGCTTATAGAGCTTGTTCAACTCTACAAGATGTATAGCTAGTTCAACTCTAGTGTAAAATTATTTGAACTAGCTTGTAGAGCTAGTTAAACTCTAGTGTAAAATTATTTGAACTAGCTTGTAGAGCTAGTTCAACTCTAGTGTAAAATTATTTGTACTAGGTTATAGAGCTAGTTCGACTATAGGGTAAAACTATTTGAACTAGACTGTAGACCTAGTTCAACTCTAGTGTAAAATTATTTGAACTAGCTTGTCCAGCTTTTTTAACTCTAGTGTGAAATTATTTGTACTAGGTTATTGAGAGCTAGTTCAACACGAATGTAAAATTATTTGAACTAGCTTGTAGAGCTCCTTCAACACTAGTGTAAAATTATTTGAACTAGCCTGTAGAGCTAGTTCAACTCTAGTGTAAAATTATTTGAACTAGCTTGTAGAGCTAGTTCAACTCTAGTGTAAAATTATTTGAACTATCTTGTAGAGCTAGTTCAAATCTAGTGTGAAATTATCTGTACTAGGTTATAGAGCTAGTTCAACTCTAGTGTAAAATTATTTGAACTAGCTTGTAGAGCTAGTTCAACTCTAGTGTGAATTTTTTTGTACTAGGTTATTGAGAGCTAGTTCAACACTAGTGTAAAATTATATGAACTAGCTTGTAGAGATACTTCAACACTAGTGTAAAATGATTTGAACTAGCCTGTAGAGCTAGTTCAACTCTATTGTAAAATTATTTGAACTATCTTGTAGAGCTAGTTCAAATCTAGTGTGAAATTATGTGTACTATGTTATAGTGGAACTTCAACTCTAGTGTAAAATTATTTGAACTAGCTTGTAGAGCTAGTTCAACTCTAGTGTAAAATTATTTGTATTAGGTTATAGAGCTAGTTCAAATCTAGTGTAAAACTATTTGAATTAGACTGCAGAGCTAGTTCAACTCTAGTGTAAAATCATTTGTACTAGGTTGTAGAGCTAGTTCTACTCTAGTGTAAAGTTATTTGTATTAGGTTATAGAGCTAGTTCTACTCTAGTGCAAAATTATTTGAACTTGCTTGTAGAGCTTGTTCAACTCTACAAGCTTGTATAGCTAGTTCAACTCTAGTGTAAAATTATTTGAACTAGCTTGTAGAGCTAGTTCAACTCTAGTGTAAGATTATTTGAACTAGGTTATATATCTAGTTCAACTTTGGTGTAAAATTATTTGAACTAGCTTGTAGAGCTAGTTCAACTCTAGTGTAAAATTATTTGAACTAGCTTGTATAGCTAGTTCAAATCTAGTGTAAAATTATTTGTACTAGGTTATAGAGCTAGTTCTACTCTAGTGCAAAATTATTTGAACTAGCTTGTATAGCTAGTTCAAATCTAGTGTAAAATTATTTGAACTAGCTTCTAGAACTAGTTCAACTCTACTGTAAAATTATTTGGTCTATGTTATAGAGCTAGTTCTACTCTAGTGTAAATTTATTTGTACTAGGTTATAGAGCTAGTTCAACTCTAATGTAAAATTATTTGAACTAGCTTATACAGCTAGTTCAAATCTAGTGTGAAATTATATGTACTATGTTGTAGAGCTAGTTAACCTCTAGTGTAAAATTATTTGAACTAGCTTGTAGAGCTAGTTCAACTCTAGTGTAAAAATATTTCTACTAGGCTATAGAGCTAGTTCAACTCTAGTTAAAACTATTTGAACTAGACTGTGGAGCTAGTTCAACTCTAGTGTAAAATCATTTGTACTAGGTTATAGAGCTAGTTCAACTCTAGTGTAAATTTATTTGTACTAGGTTATAGAGCATGTTCAACTTTAGTGTAAAATTATTTGAACTAGCTTGTATAGCTAGTTCAACTCTAATGTAAAATTATTTGAACTAGCTTGTAGAGCTAGTTCAACTCTAATGTAAAATTATTTGAACTAGGTTATAGATCTTGTTCAACTTTAGTGTAAAATTATTTGAACTAGCTTGTAGAGCTAGTTCAACTCTAGTGTAAAATTATTTGAACTAGCTTGTAGAGCTAGTTCAACTTTACTGTAAAATTATTTGTACTAGGTTAGAGAGCTAGTTCAACTCTAGTCTAAAATTATTTGTACTAGGTTATAGAGCTAGTTCTACTCTAGTACAAAAATATTTAAACTACCTTGTAGAGCTTGTTCAACTCTAGTGTAAAATTATTTGAACTAGCTTGTAGAGCTAGTTCAAATCTAGTCTGAAATTATGTGTACTATCTTATAGAGCTAGTTCAACTCTAGTGTAAAATAATTTGAACTAGCTTGTAGAGCTAGTTCAACTCTAGTGTAAAATTATTTGAAAACTATCTTGTAGAGCTAGTTCAACTCTGGTGTGAATTTTTTTGTACTAGGTTATTGAGAGCTAGTTCAACACTAGTGTAAAATTATTTGAACTAGCTTGTAGAGCTACTTCAACACTAGTGTAAAATTATTTGAACTAGCCTAGAGAACTAGTTCAACTCTAGTGTAAAATTATTTGAACTATCTTGTAGAGCTAGTTCAACTCTAGTGTAGAATTACATGAAGTAGCTTGTAGAGCTAGTTCAAATCTAGTATGAAATTATGTGTACTATCTTATAGAGCAAGTTCAATTCTAGTGTAAAATTATTTGAACTATCTTGTAGAGCTAGTTCAACTCTAGTGTAGAATTACATGAACTAGCTTGTTGAGCTAGTTCTAATCTAGTGTGAAATTATGTGTACTATGTTATAGAGGAAGTTCAACACTAGTGTAAAATTATTTGAACTAGCTTGTAGAGCTAGTTCAACTCTAGTGTAAAATTATTTGTATTAGGTTATAGAGCTAGTTCAACTCTAGTGTAAAACTATTTGAACTAGACTGCAGAGATAGTTCAACTCTAGTGTAAAATCATTTGTACTAGGTTATAGAGCTAGTTCTACTCTAGTGTAAAGTTATTTGTACTAGGTTATAGAGCTAGTTCTACTCTAGTGCAAAATTATTTGAACTAGCTTGTAGAGCTAGTTCAACTCTAGTGTAAAATTATTTGAACTAGCTTGTAGAGCTAGTTCAACTCTAGTGTAAAATAATTTGAACTAGCTTGTAGAGCTAGTTCAACTCTAGTGTAAAATTATTTGAAAACTATCTTGTAGAGCTAGTTCAACTCTAGTGTGAATTTTTTTGTACTAGGTTATCGAGAGCTTGTTCAACACTAGTGTAAAATTATTTGAACTAGCTTGTAGAGCTACTTCAACACTAGTGTAAAATTATTTGAACTAGCCTATAGAACTAGTTCAACTCTAGTGTAAAATTATTTGAACTATCTTGTAGAGCTAGTTCAACTCTAGTATAGAATTACATGAAGTAGCTTGTAGAGCTAGTTCAAATCTAGTGTGAAATTATGTGTACTATCTTATAGAGCAAGTTCAATTCTAGTGTAAAATTATTTGAACTATCTTGTAGAGCTAGTTCAACTCTAGTGTAGAATTACATGAACTAGCTTGTAGAGCTAGTTCAAATCTAGTGTGAAATTATGTGTACTATGTTATAGAGGAAGTTCAACACTAGTGTAAAATTATTTGAACTAGCTTGTAGAGCTAGTTCAACTCTAGTGTAAAATTATTTGTATTAGGTTATAGAGCTAGTTCAACTCTAGTGTAAAACTATTTGAACTAGACTGCAGAGATAGTTCAACTCTAGTGTAAAATCATTTGTACTAGGTTATAGAGCTAGTTCTACTCTAGTGTAAAGTTATTTGTACTAGGTTATAGAGCTAGTTCTACTCTAGTGCAAAATTATTTGAACTTGCTTGTAGAGCTTGTTCAACTCTACAAGCTTGTATAGCTAGTTCAACTCTAGTGTAAAATTATTTGAACTAGCTTGTAGAGCTAGTTCAACTCTAGTGTAAAATTATTTGAACTAGGTTATATATCTAGTTCAACTTTAGTGTAAAATAATTTGAACTAGCTTGTAGAGCTAGTTCAACTCTAGTGTAAAATTATTTGAACTAGCTTGTATAGCTAGTTCAAATCTAGTGTAAAATTATTTGTACTAGGTTATAGAGCTAGTTCTACTCTAGTGCAAAATTATTTGAACTAGCTTGTATAGCTAGTTCAAATGTAGTGTAAAATTATTTGAACTATCTTGTAGAGCTAGTTCAACTCTAGTGTAGAATTACATGAACTAGCTTGTAGAGCTAGTTCAAATCTAGTGTGAAATTATGTGTACTATGTTATAGAGCAAGTTCAACTCTAGTGTAAAATTATTTGAACTAGCTTGTAGAGCTAGTTCAACTCTAGTGTAAAATTATTTCTACTAGGTTATAGAGCTAGTTCAACTCTAGTGTAAAATTATTTGTACTAGGTTATAGAGCTAGTTCTACTCTAGTGCATAATTATTTGAACTAGGTTATAGAGCTAGTTCAACTCTAGTGTAAAATAATTTGACCTAGCTTGTCGAGCTAGTTCAACTCTAGTGTAAAATTATTTGTACTAAGATATAGACCTAGTTCTACTCTAGTGTAAAATTATTTGAACTAGCTTGTATAGCTAGTTCAACTCTAGTGTGAAATTATTTGTGAACTAGCTTGTAGAGCTAGGTCAACTCTAGTGTAAAATTATTTGTACTAGGTTATAGAGCTAGTTCAACTCTACTGTAAAATTATTTGTACTAGGTTATAGAGCTAGTTCTACTCTAGTAGAAAATTATTTAAACTACCTTGTAGAGCTAGTTCAACTCTAGTGTAAAATTATTTGAACTAGCTTGTAGAGCTAGTTCAAATCTAGTGTGAAATTATGTGTACTATCTTATAGAGCTAGTTCAACTCTGGTGTAAAATTATTTGAACTAGACTGTAGAGCTAGTTCAACTCTAGTGTAAAATTATTTGTCCTAGATTATGGAGCTAGTTCAACTCTAGTGTAAAACTATTTGAACTAGACTGTAGAGCTAGTTCAACTCTAGTGTAAAATCATTTTTACTAGGTTATAGAGCTAGTTCAACTCTAGTGTAAAATTATCTGTACTAGGTTATAGAGCTGGTTCTACTCTAGTGAAAAATTATTTGAACTAGCTTATAGAGCTTGTTCAACTATACAAGCTGTATAGCTAGTTCAACTCTAGTGTAAAATTATTTGAACTAGCTTGTGGAGCTAGTTAAACTCTAGTGTAAAATTATTTGAACTAGCTTGTTGAGCTAGTTCAACTCTAGTGTAAAATTATTTGTACTAGGTTATAGACCTAGTTCAACTCTAGTGTAAAATTATTTGAACTAGCTTGTCCAGCTTGTTTAACTCTAGTGTGAAATAATTTGTACTAGGTTATTAAGAGCTAGTTCAACACTAATGTAAAATTATTTGAACTAGCTTGTAGAGCTACTTCAACACTAGTGTAAAATTATTTGAACTAGCCTGTAGAGCTAGTTCAACTCTAGTGTAAAATTATTTGAACTAGCTTGTAGAGCTAGTTCAACTCTAGTGTAAAATTATTTGAACTAACTTGTAGAGCTAGTTCAACTCTAGTGTAAAATTATTTGTACTAGATTATAGAGCTAGTTCAACTCTAGTGTAAAACTATTTGAACTAGACTGTGGAGCTAGTTCAACTCTAGTGTAAAATCATTTGTACTAGGTTATAGAGCTAGTTCAACTCTAATGTAAATTTATTTGTACTAGTTTATAGAGAATGTTCTACTCTAGTGAAAAATTATTTGAACTAGATTGTAGAGCTTGTTTAAATCTACAAGCTTGCATAGCTAGTTCAACTCTAGTGTAAAATTATTTGAACTAGCTTGTAGAGCTAGTTCAACTCTAATGTAAAATTATTTGAACTAGGTTATAGATCTTGTTCAACTTTAGTGTAAAATTATTTGAACTAGCTTGTAGAGCTAGTTCAACTCTAGTGTAAAATTATTTGAACTAGCTTGTAGAGCTAGTTCAACTCTACTGTAAAATTATTTGTACTAGGTTATAGAACTAGTTCAACTCTAGTCTAAAATTTTTTGTACTAGGTGATAGACCTAGTTCTACTCTAGTACAAAAATATTTAAACTACCTTGTAGAGCTAGTTCAACTCTA
>NC_057806.1:421471315-421472760 GCF_018294505.1 Triticum aestivum | reverse complement strand
TACAAGCTGTATAGCTAGTTCAACTCTAGTGTAAAATTATTTGAACTAGCTTGTGGAGCTAGTTAAACTCTAGTGTAAAATTATTTGAACTAGCTTGTTGAGCTAGTTCAACTCTAGTGTAAAATTATTTGTACTAGGTTATAGACCTAGTTCAACTCTAGTGTAAAATTATTTGAACTAGCTTGTCCAGCTTGTTTAACTCTAGTGTGAAATAATTTGTACTAGGTTATTAAGAGCTAGTTCAACACTAATGTAAAATTATTTGAACTAGCTTGTAGAGCTACTTCAACACTAGTGTAAAATTATTTGAACTAGCCTGTAGAGCTAGTTCAACTCTAGTGTAAAATTATTTGAACTAGCTTGTAGAGCTAGTTCAACTCTAGTGTAAAATTATTTGAACTAACTTGTAGAGCTAGTTCAACTCTAGTGTAAAATTATTTGTACTAGATTATAGAGCTAGTTCAACTCTAGTGTAAAACTATTTGAACTAGACTGTGGAGCTAGTTCAACTCTAGTGTAAAATCATTTTTACTAGGTTATAGAGCTAGTTCAACTCTAATGTAAATTTATTTGTACTAGTTTATAGAGAATGTTCTACTCTAGTGAAAAATTATTTGAACTAGATTGTAGAGCTTGTTTAAATCTACAAGCTTGCATAGCTAGTTCAACTCTAGTGTAAAATTATTTGAACTAGCTTGTAGAGCTAGTTCAACTCTACTGTAAAATTATTTGTACTAGGTTATAGAACTAGTTCAACTCTAGTCTAAAATTTTTTGTACTAGGTGATAGACCTAGTTCTACTCTAGTACAAAAATATTTAAACTACCTTGTAGAGCTAGTTCAACTCTAGTGTAAAATAATTTGAACTAGCTTGTAGAGCTAGTTCAACTCTAGTGTAAAATTATTTGAAAACTAGCTTGTAGAGCTAGTTCAACTCTAGTGTGAATTTTTTTGTACTAGGTTATTGAGAGCTAGTTCAACACTAGTGTAAAATTATTTGAACTAGCTTGTAGAGCTACTTCAATAGTAGTGTCAAATTATTTGAACTAGCCTATAGAGCTAGTTCAAATCTAGTGTAAAATTATTTGAACTATCTTGTAGAGCTAGTTCAACTCTAGTGTAGAATTACATGAACTAGCTTGTAGAGCTAGTTCAAATCTAGTGTGAAATTATGTGTACTATGTTATAGAGCAAATTCAACTCTAGTGTAAAATTATTTGAACTAGCTTGTAGAGCTAGTTCAACTCTAGTGTAAAATTATTTCTACTAGGTTATAGAGCTAGTTCAACTCTAGTGTAAAATTATTTGTACTAGGTTATAGAGCTAGTTCTACTCTAGTGCATAATTATTTGAACTAGGTTATAGAGCTAGTTCAACTCTAGTGTAAAATAATTTGACCTAGCTTGTCGAGCTAGTTCAACTCTAGTGTAAAATTATTTGTACTA
>NC_057806.1:421460677-421471305 GCF_018294505.1 Triticum aestivum | reverse complement strand
GATATAGACCTAGTTCTACTCTAGTGTAAAATTATTTGAACTAGCTTGTATAGCTAGTTCAACTCTAGTGTGAAATTATTTGTGAACTAGCTTGTAGAGCTAGGTCAACTCTAGTGTAAAATTATTTGTACTAGGTTATAGAGCTAGTTCAACTCTACTGTAAAATTATTTGTACTAGGTTATAGAGCTAGTTCTACTCTAGTAGAAAATTATTTAAACTACCTTGTAGAGCTAGTTCAACTCTAGTGTAAAATTATTTGAACTAGCTTGTAGAGCTAGTTCAAATCTAGTGTGAAATTATGTGTACTATCTTATAGAGCTAGTTCAACTCTGGTGTCAAATTATTTGAACTAGACTGTAGAGCTAGTTCAACTCTAGTGTAAAATTATTTGTCCTAGGTTATGGAGCTAGTTCAACTCTAGTGTAAAACTATTTGAACTAGACTGTAGAGCTAGTTCAACTCTAGTGTGAAATCACTTGTACTAGGTTATAGAGCTAGTTCAACTCTAGTGTAAAATTACCTGTACTAGGTTATAGAGCTGGTTCTACTCTAGTGAAAAATTATTTCAACTAGCTTATAGAGCTTGTTCAACTCTACAAGCTGTATAGCTAGTTCAACTCTAGTGTAAAATTATTTGAACTAGCTTGTAGAGCTAGTTAAACTCTAGTGTAAAATTATTTGAACTAGCTTGTTGAGGTAGTTCAACTCTAGTGTAAAATTATTTGTACTAGGTTATAGACCTAGTTCAACTCTAGTGTAAAATTATTTGAACTAGCTTGTCCAGCTTGTTTAACTCTAGTGTGAAATTATTTGTACTAGGTTATTAAGAGCTAGTTCAACACTAATGTAAAATTATTTGAACTAGCTTGTAGAGCTACTTCAACACTAGTGTAAAATTATTTGAACTAGCCTGTAGAGCTAGTTCAACTCTAGTGTAAAATTATTTGAACTAGCTTGTAGAGCTAGTTCAACTCTAGTGTAAAATTATTTGAACTAACTTGTAGAGCTAGTTCAACTCTAGTGTAAAATTATTTGTACTAGATTATAGAGCTAGTTCAACTGTAGTGTAAAACTATTTGAACTAGACTGTGGAGCTAGTTCAACTCTAGTGTAAAATCATTTGTACTAGGTTATAGAGCTAGTTCAACTCTAGTGTAAATTTATTTGTACTAGTTTATAGAGCATGTTCTACTCTAGTGAAAAATTATTTGAACTAGATTGTAGAGCTTGTTTAAATCTACAAGCTTGCATAGCTAGTTCAACTCTAGTGTAAAATTATTTGAACTAGCTTGTAGAGCTAGTTCAACTCTAATGTAAAATTATTTGAACTAGGTTATAGATCTTGTTCAACTTTAGTGTAAAATTATTTGAACTAGCTTGTAGAGCTAGTTCAACTCTAGTGTAAAATTATTTGAACTAGCTTGTAGAGCTAGTTCAACTCTACTGTAAAATTATTTGTACTAGGTTATAGAGCTAGTTCAACTCTAGTCTAAAATTGTTTGTACTAGGTTATAGACCTAGTTCTATTCTAGTACAAAAATATTTAAACTACCTTGTAGATCTAGTTCAACTCTAGTGTAAAATTATTTGAACTAGCTTGTAGAGCTAGTCCAAATCTAGTCAGAAATTATGTGTACTATCTTATAGAGCTAGTTCAACTCTAGTGTAAAATTATTTGAACTAGCTTGTAGAGCTAGTTCAACTCTAGTGTAAAATTATTTGAAAACTAGCTTGTAGAGCTAGTTCAACTCTAGTGTGAATTTTTTTGTACTAGGTTATTGAGAGCTAGTTCAACACTAGTGTAAAATTATTTGAAATAGCTTGTAGAGCTACTTCAACAGTAGTGTAAAATTATTTGAACTAGCCTATAGAGCTAGTTCAAATCTAGTGTAAAATTATTTGAACTATCTTGTAGAGCTAGTTCAACTCTAGTGTAGAATTACATGAACTAGCTTGTAGAGCTAGTTCAAATCTAGTGTGAAATTATGTGTACTATGTTATAGAGCAAGTTCAACTCTAGTGTAAAATTATTTGAACTAGCTTGTAGAGCTAGTTCAACTCTAGTGTAAAATTATTTCTACTAGGTTATAGAGCTAGTTCAACTCTAGTGTAAAATTATTTGTACTAGGTTATAGAGCTAGTTCTACTCTAGTGCATAATTATTTGAACTAGGTTATAGAGCTAGTTCAACTCTAGTGTAAAATAATTTGACCTAGCTTGTCGAGCTAGTTCAACTCTAGTGTAAAATTATTTGTTCTAGGATATAGACCTAGTTCTACTCTAGTGTAAAATTATTTGAACTAGCTTGTATAGCTAGTTCAACTCTAGTGTGAAATTATTTGTGAACTAGCTTGTAGAGCTAGGTCAACTCTAGTGTAAAATTATTTGTACTAGGTTATAGAGCTAGTTCAACTCTACTGTAAAATTATTTGTACTAGGTTATAGAGCTAGTTCTACTCTAGTAGAAAATTATTTAAACTACCTTGTAGAGCTAGTTCAACTCTAGTGTAAAATTATTTGAACTAGCTTGTAGAGCTAGTTCAAATCTACTGTGAAATTATGTGTACTATCGTATAGAGCTAGTTCAACTCTGGTGTAAAATTATTTGAACTAGACTGTAGAGCTAGTTCAACTCTAGTGTAAAATTATTTGTCCTAGGTTATGGAGCTAGTTCAACTCTAGTGTAAAACTATTTGAACTAGACTGTAGAGCTAGTTCAACTTTAGTGTAAAATCATTTTTACTAGGTTATAGAGCTAGTTCAACTCTAGTGTAAAATTATCTGTACCAGGTTATAGAGCTGGTTCTACTCTAGTGAAAAATTATTTGAACTAGCTTATAGAGCTTGTTCAACTCTACAAGCTGTATAGCTAGTTCAACTCTAGTGTAAAATTATTTGAACTAGCTTGTAGAGCTAGTTAAACTCTAGTGTAAAATTATTTGAACTAGCTTGTTGAGCTAGTTCAACTCTAGTGTAAAATTATGTGTACTAGGTTATAGACCTAGTTCAACTCTAGTGTAAAATTATTTGAACTAGCTTGTCCAGCTTGTTTAACTCTAGTGTGAAATTATTTGTACTAGGTTATTAAGAGCTAGTTCAACACTAATGTAAAATTATTTGAACTAGCTTGTAGAGCTACTTCAACACTAGTGTAAAATTATTTGAACTAGCCTGTAGAGCTAGTTTAACTCTAGTGTAAAATTATTTGAACTAGCTTGTAGAGCTAGTTCAACTCTAGTGTAAAATTATTTGAACTAACTTGTAGAGCTAGTTCAACTCTAGTGTAAAATTATTTGTACTAGATTATAGAGCTAGTTCAACTCTAGTGTAAAACTATTTGAACTAGACTGTGGAGCTAGTTCAACTCTAGTGTAAAATCATTTGTACTAGGTTATAGAGCTAGTTCAACTCTATTGTAAATTTATTTGTACTAGTTTATAGAGCATGTTCTACTCTAGTGAAAAATTATTTGAACTAGATTGTAGAGCTTGTTTAAATCTACAAGCTTGCATAGCTAGTTCAACTCTAGTGTAAAATTATTTGAACTAGCTTGTAGAGCTAGTTCAACTCTAATGTAAAATTATTTGAACTAGGTTATAGATCTTGTTCAACTTTAGTGTAAAATAATTTGAACTAGCTTGTAGAGCTAGTTCAACTCTAGAGTAAAATTATTTGAACTAGCTTGTAGAGCTAGTTCAACTCTACTGTAAAATTATTTGTACTAGGTTATAGAGCTAGTTCAACTCTAGTCTAAAATTGTTTGTACTAGGTTATAGACCTAGTTCTACTCTAGTACAAAAATATTTAAACTACCTTGTAGAGCTAGTTCAACTCTAGTGTAAAATTATTTGAACTAGCTTGTAGAGCTAGTTCAAATCTAGTCTGAAATTATGTGTACTATCTTATAGAGCTAGTTCAACTCTAGTGTAAAATAATTTGAACTAGCTTGTAGAGCTAGTTCAACTCTAGTGTAAAATTATTTGAAAACTAGCTGGTAGAGCTAGTTCAACTCTACTGTGAATTTTTTTGTACTAGGTTATTGAGAGCTAGTTCAACACTAGTGTAAAATTATTTGAACTAGCTTGTAGAGCTACTTCAACAGTAGTGTAAAATTATTTGAACTAGCCTATAGAGCTAGTTCAAATCTAGTGTAAAATTATTTGAACTATCTTGTAGAGCTAGTTCAACTCTAGTGTAGAATTACATGAACTAGCTTGTAGAGCTAGTTCCAATCTAGTGTGAAATTATGTGTACTATGTTATAGAGCAAGTTCAACTCTAGTGTAAAATTATTTGAACTAGCTTGTAGAGCTAGTTCAACTCTAGTGTAAAATTATTTGTACTAGGTTATAGAGCTAGTTCTACTCTAGTGCAAAATTATTTGAACTAGCTTGTCGAGCTAATTCAACTCTAGTGTAAAATTATTTGTACTAGGATATAGAACTAGTTCAACTCTAGTGTAAAATTATTTGAACTAGCTTGTATAGCTAGTTCTACTCTAGTGTAAATTTATTTGTAGTAGGTTATAGCGCTAGTTCAACTCTAGTGTAAAATTATTTGAACTAGCTTGTAGAGCTAGTTCAACTCTACTGTAAAATTGTGTGTACTATGTTATAGAGCTAGTTCAACTCTAGTAGAAAATTATTTAAACTACCTTGTAGAGCTAGTTCAACTCTAGTGTAAAATTATTTGAACTAGCTTGTAGAGCTAGTTCAAATCTACTGTGAAATTATGTGTACTATCTTATAGAGCTAGTTCAACTCTGGTGTAAAATTATTTGAACTAGACTGTAGAGCTAGTTCAACTCTAGTGTAAAATTATTTGTCCTAGGTTATGGAGCTAGTTCAACTCTAGTGTAAAACTATTTGAACTAGACTGTAGAGCTAGTTCAACTCTAGTGTAAAATCATTTTTACTAGGTTATAGAGCTAGTTCAACTCTAGTGTAAAATTATCTGTACTAGGTTATAGAGCTGGTTCTACTCTAGTGAAAAATTATTTGAACTAGCTTATAGAGCTTGTTCAACTCTACAAGCTGTATAGCTAGTTCAACTCTAGTGTAAAATTATTTGAACTAGCTTGTAGAGCTAGTTAAACTCTAGTGTAAAATTATTTGAACTAGCTTGTTGAGCTAGTTCAACTCTAGTGTAAAATTATGTGTACTAGGTTATAGACCTAGTTCAACTCTAGTGTAAAATTATTTGAACTAGCTTGTCCAGCTTGTTTAACTCTAGTGTGAAATTATTTGTACTAGGTTATTAAGAGCTAGTTCAACACTAATGTAAAATTATTTGAACTAGCTTGTAGAGCTACTTCTACACTAGTGTAAAATTATTTGAACTAGCCTGTAGAGCTAGTTTAACTCTAGTGTAAAATTATTTGAACTAGCTTGTAGAGCTAGTTCAACTCTAGTGTAAAATTATTTGAACTAACTTGTAGAGCTAGTTCAACTCTAGTGTAAAATTATTTGTACTAGATTATAGAGCTAGTTCAACTCTAGTGTAAAACTATTTGAACTAGACTGTGGAGCTAGTTCAACTCTAGTGTAAAATCATTTGTACTAGGTTATAGAGCTAGTTCAACTCTATTGTAAATTTATTTGTACTAGTTTATAGAGCATGTTCTACTCTAGTGAAAAATTATTTGAACTAGATTGTAGAGCTTGTTTAAATCTACAAGCTTGCATAGCTAGTTCAACTCTAGTGTAAAATTATTTGAACTAGCTTGTAGAGCTAGTTCAACTCTAATGTAAAATTATTTGAACTAGGTTATAGATCTTGTTCAACTTTAGTGTAAAATTATTTGAACTAGCTTGTAGAGCTAGTTCAACTCTAGAGTAAAATTATTTGAACTAGCTTGTAGAGCTAGTTCAACTCTACTGTAAAATTATTTGTACTAGGTTATAGAGCTAGTTCAACTCTAGTCTTAAATTGTTTGTACTAGGTTATAGACCTAGTTCTACTCTAGTACAAAAATATTTAAACTACCTTGTAGAGCTAGTTCAACTCTAGTGTAAAATTATTTGAACTAGCTTGTAGAGCTAGTTCAAATCTAGTCTGAAATTATGTGTACTATCTTATAGAGCTAGTTCAACTCTAGTGTAAAATAATTTGAACTAGCTTGTAGAGCTAGTTCAACTCTAGTGTAAAATTATTTGAAAACTAGCTGGTAGAGCTAGTTCAACTCTACTGTGAATTTTTTTGTACTAGGTTATTGAGAGCTAGTTCAACACTAGTGTAAAATTATTTGAACTAGCTTGTAGAGGTACTTCAACAGTAGTGTAAAATTGTTTGAACTAGCCTATAGAGCTAGTTCAAATCTAGTGTAAAATTATTTGAACTATCTTGTAGAGCTAGTTCAACTCTAGTGTAGAATTACATGAACTAGCTTGTAGAGCTAGTTCCAATCTAGTGTGAAATTATGTGTACTATGTTATAGAGCAAGTTCAACTCTAGTGTAAAATTATTTGAACTAGCTTGTAGAGCTCGTTCAACTCTAGTGTAAAATTATTTGTACTAGGTTATAGAGCTAGTTCTACTCTAGTGCAAAATTATTTGAACTAGCTTGTCGAGCTAATTCAACTCTAGTGTAAAATTATTTGTACTAGGATATAGAACTAGTTCAACTCTAGTGTAAAATTATTTGAACTAGCTTGTATAGCTAGTTCTATTCTAGTGTAAATTTATTTGTAGTAGGTTATAGCGCTAGTTCAACTCTAGTGTAAAATTATTTGAACTAGCTTGTAGAGCTAGTTCAACATACTGTAAAATTGTGTGTACTATGTTATAGAGCTAGTTCAACTCTAGTAGAAAATTATTTAAACTACCTTGTAGAGCTAGTTCAAATCTAGTGTAAAATTATTTGAACTAGCTTGTAGAGCTAGTTCGAATCTAGTGTGAAATTATGTGTACTATCTTATAGAGCTAGTTCAACTCTAGTGTCAAATTATTTGAACTAGACTGTAGAGCTAGTTTAACTCTAGTGTAAAATTATTTGTCCTAGGTTATGGAGCTAGTTCAACTCTAGTGTAAAACTATTTGAACTAGACTGTAGAGCTAGTTCAACTCTAGTGTAAAATCATTTGTACTAGGTTATAGAGCTAGTTCAACTCTAGTGTAAAATTATTTGTACTAGGTTATAGAGCTAGTTCTACTCTTGTGAAAAATTATTTGAACTAGCTTATAGAGCTTGTTTAACTCTACAAGCTGTATAGCTAGTTCAACTCTAGTGTAAAATTATTTGAACTAGCTTGTAGAGCTAGTTAAACTCTAGTGTAAAATTATTTGAACTAGCTTGTAGAGCTAGTTCAACTCTAGTGTAAAATTATTTGTACTAGGTTATAGCGCTAGTTCAACTATAGTGTAAAACTATTTGAACTAGACTGTAGAGCTAGTTCAACTCTAATGTAAAATTATTTGAACTAGGTTATAGATCTTGTTTAAATTTAGTGTAAAATTATTTGAACTAGCTTGTAGAGCTAGTTCAACTCTAGTGTAAAATTATTTGAACTAGCTTGTAGAGCTAGTTCAACTCTACTGTAAAAATTATTTGTACTAGGTTATAGAGCTAGTTCAACTCTAGTCTAAAATTATTTGTACTAGGTTATAGAGCTAGTTCTACTCTAGTACAAAAATATTTAAACTACCTTGTAGAGCTAGTTCAACTCTAGTGTAAAATTATTTGAACTAGCTTGTAGAGCTAGTTCAAATCTAGTCAGAAATTATGTGTACTATCTTATAGAGCTAGTTCAACTCTAGTGTAAAATAATTTGAACTAGCTTGTAGAGCTAGTTCAACTCTAGTGTAAAATTATTTGAACTAGCTTGTAGAGCTAGTTCAACTCTAGTGTGAACTTTTTTGTACCAGGTTATTGAGAGCTAGTTCAACAGTAGTGTAAAATTATTTGAACTAGCTTGTACAGCTACTTCAACACTAGTGTAAAATTATTTGAACTAGCCTGTAGAGCTAGTTCAACTCTAGTGTAAAATTATTTGAACTATGTGGTAGAGCTAGTTCAACTCTAGTGTAGAATTACATGAACTAGCTTGTAGAGCTAGTTCAAATCTAGTGTGAAATTATGTGTACTATGTTATAGAGCAAGTTCAATTCTAGTGTAAAATTATTTGAACTAGCTTGTAGAGCTAGTTCAACTCTAGTGTAAAATTATTTGAACTAGACTGTAGAGCTAGTTTAACTCTAGTGTAAAATTATTTGTCCTAGGTTATGGAGCTAGTTCAACTCTAGTGTAAAACTATTTGAACTAGACTGTAGAGCTAGTTCAACTCTAGTGTAAAATCATTTGTACTAGGTTATAGAGCTAGTTCAACTCTAGTATATAATTATTTGTACTAGGTTATAGAGCTAGTTCTACTCTTGTGAAAAATTATTTGAACTAGCTTATAGAGCTTGTTCAACTCTACAAGCTGTATAGCTAGTTCAACTCTAGTGTAAAATTATTTGAACTAGCTTGTGGAGCTAGTTAAACTCTAGTGTAAAATTATTTGAACTAGCTTGTAGAGCTAGTTCAACTCTAGTGTAAAATTATTTGTACTAGCTTATAGCACTAGTTCAACTATAGTGTAAAACTATTTGAACTAGACTGTAGAGCTAGTTCAACTCTAATGTAAAATTATTTGAACTAGGTTATAGATCTTGTTTAAATTTAGTGTAAAATTATTTGAACTAGCTTGTAGAGCTAGTTCAACTCTACTGTAAAATTATTTATACTAGGTTATAGAGCTAGTTCAACTCTAGTCTAAAATTATTTGTACTAGGTTATAGAGCTAGTTCTACTCTAGTACAAAAATATTTAAACTACCTTTTAGAGCTAGTTCAACTCTAGTGTAAAATTATTTGAACTAGCTTGTAGAGCTAGTTCAAATCTAGTCAGAAATTAAGTGTACTATATTATAGAGCGAGTTCATCTCTAGTGTAAAATAATTTGAACTAGCTTGTAGAGCTAGTGCAACTCTAGTGTAAAATTATTTGAACTAGCTTGTAGAGCTAGTTCAACTCTAGTGTGAACTTTTTTGTACCAGGTTATTGAGAGCTAGTTCAACAGTAGTGTAAAATTATTTGAACTAGCTTGTACAGCTACTTCAACACTACTGTAAAATTATTTGAACTAGCCTATAGAGCTAGTTCAACTCTAGTGTAAAATTATTTGAACTATGTTGTAGAGCTAGTTCAACTCTAGTGTAGAATTACATGAACTAGCTTGTAGAGCTAGTTCAAATCTAGTGTGAAATTATGTGTACTATGTTATAGAGCAAGTTCAACTCTAGTGTAAAATTATTTGAACTAGCTTGTAGAGCTAGTTCAACTCTAGTGTAAAATTATTTCTACTATGTTATAGAGCTAGTTCAACTCTAGTGTAAAACTATTTGAACTAGACTATAGAGCTAGTTCAACTCTTTGTACTAGGTTATAGAGCTAGTTCTACTCTAGTGTTAAATTATTTGTACTAGGTTATAGAGCTAGTTCTACTCTAGTGCAAAATTATTTGAACTAGCTTGTAGAGCTTGTTCAACTCTACAAGCTTGTATAGCTAGTTCTACTCTAGTGTAAAATTATTTGAACTAGCTTGTAGAGCTAGTTCAACTCTAGTGTTAAATTATTTGAACTAGCTTGTAGAGCTAGTTCAACTCTAGTGTAAAATTATTTGTACTAGGTTATAGAGCTAGTTCTACTTTAGTGTAAATTTATTTGAACTAGCTTGTATAGCTAGTTCAAATCTAGTGTAAAATTATTTGAACTAGCTTGTAGAGCTAGTTCAACTCTAGTGTAAAATTATTTGTTCTATGTTATAGAGCTAGTTCAACTCTAGTGTAAATTTATTTATACTAGGTTATAGAGCTAGTTCAACTCTAGTGTAAAATTATTTGAACTAGCTTGTAGAGCTAGTTCCACTCTAGTGTCAAATTATTTGTACTAGGTTATAGAGTGTGACGCCCGGATAATTAGACTACAGTAACCCTCCGTTAATGATGCCATGTCACCTCAGTTATTGCTGTTAATCTCACGATAGTTCAAAACGATTCAAATTCAAATTTGAGATAAAGGCCAACCACAAAAGTTTTCAAATATTAAAAATAAAATGTTCAGAGTGAACCAAATAATGCACAGGTAATTAAGGTGGAAGAACCACACTTTTGTAAAATGCTTAAATACTCTAAGATGAATAAAATAGCAACATAAGCAATTTAATAAATGCCGTTTATTATTTATAAAATGTCAAACTATTTTATTCTGGGTGCCAAGTTAATTGTGGTAGTGGCATAATTATTAACGATGTTATAGATACAACTTTTGTATTTTATAAAAAGCCAGAATTTAATAGAACAGAAAAGCAATAAGAAAAGAAAAGGAAAAGGAAAAGAAAAACAAAACGAACTAAAATGTAACCCCCCATGTCCAGTGGGCCGCTAGGCCCATCTGGTCCCAGCCAGACTAGACAGGCCGGCCCACCCGCGCGCCTCTGGTCTACTTAGGCCGACCACCCCCCACTAACCCTAACCCCCACTCCCCCACGTCGACACTCCCTCTTCCCCCTCCCGATCCAATCTAGATCGGGGCGAAGACCGCCACTTCCCCTCGCTACTCGCTCCCCTCCTCTTGGAGCGCCCGCGCCC
>NC_057806.1:421452487-421460084 GCF_018294505.1 Triticum aestivum | reverse complement strand
ACTCCTTGCGCCCGGTCGCGCACCGGCCTCCCCCTGCACGTCACAACCCATGCCCGGACGCCTCCCGTGCTCTCCTGTCATGGCCGTGTCTTGGAAGGTCCCTGCCGCCGCTCTCCCCCCCCCCTGCTGTGTAGCCCCGCTGCTGCTGCTCCGCTACCGGTGCCACTCGCCGTGCGTCCACGTTGTTCCACCACCGCATCGTCGTGCATCCCTGCACCGTCCCGGCCGCGCCCCCACCTCCAGCCTACGCTGCCCCGCTCCGATCCGTCGTCGTGGCCGACGCCCCACTGGGCGGCCACGGGTGCACGCCCGGGCGCCCACTGCCCGCGAGTACCCACGCCCGATAGGCCCCTCTGGGCCACAAACACGTGGGGCCCGTCCCTGTGAGATGTTTAAAAAAAGAGATAAAAAAATAGTTAATTAATTAACTAATCTAATTAGCTAGTTAGTTTCATTAAATAGTAATTAGATTGGTTAAACCCTAATTAGACTAAACAGTCAATGACGAATGGGACCCACATGTCAGGTTGACCAGGTCAACTGCTGACGTCATGATGACATCAGCAAGCACTGTTCTGGATAATATTGTTTTAAATAATTAAATAAATCTTAAAATTGATTTAAATCTTTTAAAATTAATATAAAATTAACCGTAGCTCGGATGGAAAAACTTTGTACATGAAAGTTGCTCAGAACGACGAGACGAATCCGGATACACAGCCTGTTCGTCCGCCACACATTCCTAACCTATCGAACTCGCAACATTCCCCCTCCGGTTCATCTGTCCGAAAACACGAAACACCGGGAATCCTTTCCCGGATGTTTCCCCCTTTTCACCGGTACCCCCTCGTACCGCATTAGGGCACACCTAGCATCACGTTTTGTCATGTCATGCGTCATTATGCATCTGTTTGCATTATATTTATTGTTTCTTCCCCCTCTTCTCTCGCTAGACACCGAGACCGATGCCGCTGCTACCCAGTACGACTACGGTGTTGACGACCCCTCTCTCTTTTGCCAGAGCAACCAGGCAAGCCCCCCTTGATCACCAGATATCGCCTACTCTCCTCTATACTGCTTGCATTAGAGTAGTGTAGCATGTTACTGCTTTCCGTTATTCCTATCCTGATGCATAGCCTGTCCTTGCTACGACTGTTGTTACCATTACCTGCTATCCTACTGCTTAGTATAGGATGCTAGTGTTCCATCAGTGGCCCTACACTCTTGTCCATCTGCCATGCTATACTACTTGGCCGTGATCACTTCGGGAGGTGATCACGGGCATATACAATATACTTTACACAGTTACCTTACCTGTGATACTGATCGGAGATGGGGGCTGAAGGGGCAGGTGGCTCCATCCAGGTAGTGGTGGGCCTGGGTTCCCGACGGCCCCCGACTGTTACTTTGTGGCGGAGCGACAGGGCAGGTTGAGACCACCTAGGAGAGAGGTGGGCCTGGCCCTGATCGGCGTTCGCAGATACTTAACACGTTAAACGAGATCTTGGTATTTGATCTGAGTCTGGCTACTGGCCTATACGCACTAACCATCTACACGGGGACAGTTATGGGCACTCGACGTCGTGGTATCAGCCGAAGCCTTCGTGACATCAGCGACTGAGTGGCGCGTGCCGGATTAGACCGTAAGCCTGCTCTTGTATTAAGGGGGCTAGTTCTGCTTCCGGCCGCGTTCGCAACGTGCAGGTGTGCAAAGGGCGATGGGCCTAGACCCCTGCGCCATAGGATTTAGACCGGCGTGCTGACCTCTCTGTTGTGCCTAGGTAGGGCTGCGACATGTTGATCTTCCGAGGCCGGGCATGACCCAGAAAAGTGTGTCCGGCCAAATGGGATCGAGCGTGTTGGGTTATGTGGTGCACCCCTGCAGGGAAGTTAATCTATTCGAATAGCCGTGATCTTTGGTAACAGGACAACTTGGAGTTGTACCTTGACCTTATGACAACTAGAACCAGATACTTAATAAAACACACCCTTCCAAGTGCCAGATACAACCGGTGATCGCTCTCTCATAGGGCATCGAGGGGAGGATCATCGGTTAGGGTTATGCTATGCAACGCTAGTTGGAGGACTTCAGTCTACTCTCTTCTACATGCTGCAAGACGGAGGCTACCAGAAGCGTAGTCTTCGAAAGGACTAGCTATCCCCCTCTTATTCCGGCATTCTGTAGTTCAGTCCACATATAATAGCCTTATTCCAGTTGATACCAATGCATACATATGTAGTTTAGCTCCTTGCTTGCGAGTACTTTGGATGAGTACTCACGGTTGCTTTCTCCCTCTTTTCCCCCTATCCCTTCTACCTGGTTGTCGCAACCAGATGTTGGAGCCCAGGAGCCAGACGCCACCTTCGACGACGACTCCTACTACACCGGAGGTGCCTACTACTACGTGCAGCCCGCTGACGGCGACCAGGAGTAGTTTAGGAGGATCCCAGGCAGGAGGCCTACGCCTCTTTCGATCTGTATCCCAGTTTGTGCTAGCCTTCTTAAGGCAAACTTGTTTACCTTATGTCTATACTCAGATATTGTTGCTTCCGCTGACTCGTCTATGATCGAGCTCTTGTATTCGAGCCTTCGAGGCCCCTGGCTTGTAATATGATGCTTGTATGACTTATTTTATTTGTAGAGTTGTGTTGTGATATCTTCCCATGAGTCCCTGATCTTGATCATACATGTTTGCGTGTATGATTAGTGTACGGTCAAATCGGGGGCGTCACAAGTTGGTATCAGAGCCGACTGCCTGTAGGAATCCCCCTTTCACGCTCCTTGGCCGAAGTTGAGTCTAGACATTGCAAAAACTTTTACTAACATGGCTGTGTGCCTTACGGGCCCATGTCGCCATTGGGTGGTATTAGGATCTTTTACTCCTTGTCTATACTCTGGGACTTTGATCTGTCTTCTATTCGGTTAGATGAATTTTGCTAAATCTAACATTAGGATCTCGTTATCACTTTCACCCGGAGAGCCCCTTATTATTGATGATCGTCTGCTGCACGTGAAGGCCCTGAGGATACTCTCCGCTGTTAACCCGAGAACTTGTGTTCATCGCGTTTGCAATTCCCCTTCCACCGTCAACCCTTATGGATAACTACTTGCAGTTGTTATTCTTACATTCATCCCCAATTGGTCTTGTTATTACAAGATACCCTGAAATACTCGCCGTTGTTTCGATAATCCTTTGAGCTTACTACCTTGCTGTTCTTTGTCACCTGAATACCCCTGCGGATAATTCTCGCACTTATCGAGTATCCGCTCATTCCCCAGTTGTTCATGTATTTCACAAAAGTCTTCGAAATACTATTCGATCTTTCGAAAATCCTCAACAACATGTTGTTCTAGAAATTCTTACTTGCTTGCATTATGGTTAACCCAATAAGTCTACTAATCCTATTGGCATCCTTTGTCACTATAATTTTAAGTCCGTTCATTCTATATGTGTGCGAATGCACGCAATCATCAGTTGATCCTTATAAATTATCTTCCGGCTCAGACGTCTTTCGAACATGAGCTGGTTCTCGGCCAATTAGATTGCCATCGATTTTACCCCTAAGTCTAGTCAACTTATCCATCCTTGATCACAACATTTGCTCCTGATCCCTTGATTTGAATATCATAAGTCCTTGCTATTTAGATGTTGAATTATTCAGATGTTCTACAAATTGATGCATTTGCATTCTTTCTTCCTCTGATTGGGTATCGATACTCACGTCAGCTCCATTGTGGATCGCCATATCCACTGTTGGATTATTATCCAACAGTGTCCTTCATAATTAATCACCTTGTGAGTTCTTTCTCCGATACGTAATGCCTTTGTAAATTGTATCATCTCCTTTTGCCAACCATGCTCTGCTTTCGAGCTGGTGATATTTACTCTTGAAGCTTGTGGTATATGTTCCTAAGAGGCCAAGATGGGTTGAACCAATGCCTTCCCTAATCCGTGCAAACTCGAAAGATTTCACAGGTCCTACTTATCTGGTATTGCACCAGGTAAAACTTTCAACAACTAATGCCATTTCAAAAAGAAACGAGAAGTGAATGAAAGGTTATGCATTGGAGAAGTGGGAGTCGACCTTGAACTTTGTGTTCATGCCCATGGACATGATGTAGAACTTATCGTGGAAGCTGCTCGTAAAAATAATTACCCCCTTGTTAGAAGTTCATCTTGTACCCGTGGTTCGATCATTTATGATTGTGGTTCCGACCATAATTTCTTCCTCTGATTCCACTTCCCAGACAAGTTAAAGCGCTTGTCTTCTATATATCAATACACCCCACTTCA
The DNA here is from genome assembly GCF_018294505.1 of Triticum aestivum. Taxonomy (NCBI): domain Eukaryota; kingdom Viridiplantae; phylum Streptophyta; class Magnoliopsida; order Poales; family Poaceae; genus Triticum; species Triticum aestivum. Next base: position 421,455,789 of record NC_057806.1, on the reverse strand, counting down.
ACCTTTCATTTGATATGCCTTCGAGTATTATCCCCCTGGTATCTCGAGGATATCGTGCCATTGCACTACTTCTTACGAATTTGTGCTGGAGTAACACCTTTCCCTATCAGAGTCACTCCACGAGTTCTGGGTTGTCGTCAACCGAGAACATCGATAAGTGAATTGATTCCGCACTCTGATTCAGTAACTCTCAGTAATTCTTGTTGCTTACGAGTTTAATAACCCTTCAAGTCATTTCCAAGCCTTATCGGCTATATCATTATCATGCAAACTTTTAACTGTGCTACTTGGTCCTTCTTCCTGTAGCACAATCATCGATGATAAGCTAAGCTTACATCAATTTTCCTCATCATATCATTTCACCTTGAACAGAAAGCTTGATTTCGAGTTTGTGTTGTACCCGTGTTCCAATAAACTTCCGTTTCATCATTCCTTTGACTTGTTGTCGTCGCGGATTGATTACATCTTCAAGAAAACTTTCGACAAATGTGTCGTGATCATACTCAACGTAAGGATATCTTCCATGATATCAATCGACTTCCCGATGAGAAATACCATCCTTACCCCTCGATGATTTGTGTTACCATCAACAACACCCTTACCGTTCTTTCATCACAAACTCGTTCTGTTATTGATGCAACCTGCTATCCAGCTTGCATTATATTCTACCTTGAAGTATTACTATCTTTTATGTCAAGGATGTTGTGAGACTTGCTCCACCTCATAACAATTCTTGATGTGGTGATACTTATCGCCGTATCCCTTTGTTTCTTGGTCCCCGTGTTGATTCTAACCGGGATGCAGTCAACGGAACTGCTGTGATTCTGCACTTCTAGCAACCCTAATGCTTTGATATTAATGGTCGATATTTCATTCTTGGACCATTGGTTATTGAATCACCATTCTAAATATTGATCATGCTACCTAAGCCCATATTTCGGGTGCACCTTTTAAGCAATGTTTAACTGTGTATGTTTTCCTCAAGCATACATCATTATATCATTAGATCTGACTAATGTTATCTCCTTGTTAATATAATTGTGGAAACCACCTTTTGGAAGTCTCGACGAATTGTCGCTGAGTCCATTAGCCACCTTCTCATCCTCTCCTTGGTTTAATGATGAACTCTTGTTTCAGAACTCGCTTACGTAGTTTAATTCCCGAAAATCTTACAATGTCATCGCGACAAATTGTGTTGCACCTTTCTTCTCAGGCATCCTGAGTCTCAGTTATCCTGACACCAATCAGATCTGAATCTCGGTCAGATATGATGGTTGGAACATTTTTCCAAGAGTCATAACATTGTTCCTTATATGACCCAGTAAGGTGATGTCATCCTAGCACACCTGGCCGGAGGACCTATTGTTATAGCTTCCTTTTCTGCGGGGTTATCCATTCTTCCATGAGGAAATTGTAAGACTTATTCTACAAGTTGTTCCTGATGAATCCTTCATGTATCCAAAGTCTGACCTTTGCTTGAATACCATGTCAATGCTATCTTGAAGCATGTCTATGGTACTCCGATTTTCAGCAAGAACATTTTTAGCCCAATGCTGAATGCTTCTTGCTCAATTATCCAAACACCATTCTTTGGGTAATGTCATGGAATTGCTCTCCCTTTACCTAAATGATTTTCTACTTTATATCCTGTCTTGGATATCATCCTCTGCTTGACTTTAGGAAGGGTATACCCCTGATATATGTGTTTAAACACATTTTCCTTTCCATTGTTTTGTTCACACTTTCTTATAATCTACTTAACTGAGCCGTGGTAATTCCCTGCTTAGGTAAGCACCTCGTGGTACAACTCTGCCAGTAAGACCCTATTACTATAATTGATGACATTTCGGTAGCCACTGATGGACGAGAACTTTGCCTAATGGTTCGCCTCGTTCAACGAGCAGGAAAATGGTTCTCTTCGCCCCTCGCCCTTGGTATCGACATTGTTGCCAACATAACTGATAGGCTACCCTCTGACATGTCTTGCTATCATGACCGTGCAAGATATCAACGCTTTTCCTACTTTTAACCACATGGTGGGCCCATAACCCACAGTTCCACAGGATCGAAACCTGACTCTCCTGTACACCCCCGGTTTCCAAAGTTATTCCTTGCACTTGACTTCTTATGTAACTCACGAGCCACCTGCCAAGTGATCTATTCGGGTATCAGACGCAATACTTATTCTCGTTGCTCTGGACCCCTTTCACCTTCTGATTAGGCATCGAACGCTTGCCTATCCGTTTGAAACTTCTCATGGTACCTTCTTACTTTGCTCTCGACGTCTTCTTAAGTTTCATTCGAGAGATACTTATGTTTCTTCCCCTGAGTTAACCGTCTGATGCTCGATCTTGTTAGAATCCGTCCTTATAGGGTTTTCCCTTCTCACCTTTTCGTAAGTATGGTGAAGATCCTGAAGGAAGGATGACAACTTCATCATGATGACCTGAAGCAGAGGACTGAAGACATCAATGTAATGGATCGACCTCTTCAAGAAGAGCAACTATGACCGAGAAGAATCGTTAGAATTTCGTAACTAGATCCCTCCCCCCTTATAACCGCTCCTAAATCTCGGGACGAGATTTCTTGTAGTGGAGGAGAATTGTGACGTCCGGATAATTAGACTACAGTAACCCTCCGTTAATGATGCCACGTCACCTCAGTTATTGCTGTTAATCTCATGATAGTTCAAAACGATTCAAATTCAAATTTGAGATAAAGGCCAACCACAAAAGTTTTCAAATATTAAAAATAAAATGTTCAGAGTGAACCAAATAATGCACAGGTAATTAAGGTGGAAGAACCACACTTTTGTAAAATGCTTAAATACTCTAAGATGAATAAAATAGTAACATAAGCAATTTAATAAATGCCGTTTATTATTTATAAAATGTCAAACTATTTTATTCTGGGTGCCAAGTTAATTGTGGTAGTGGCATAATTATTAACGATGTTATAGATACAGCTTTTGTATTTTATAAAAAGCCAGAATTTAATAGAACAGAAAAGCAATAAGAAAAGAAAAGGAAAAGGAAAAGAAAAACAAAACGAACTAAAATGTAACCCCCCATGTCCACTGGGCCGCTAGGCCCATCTGGTCCCAGCCAGACTAGACAGGCCGGCCCACCCGTGCGCCTCTGGTCTACTTAGGCCGACCACCCCCCAGTAACCCTAACCCCCACTCCCCCCACGTCGCCACTCCCTCTTCCCCCTCCCGATCCAATCTGGATCGGGGTGAAGACCTCCACTTCCCCTCGCTACTCGCTCCCCTCCTCTCGGAGCGCCCGCGCCCGAGGACAGTC
>NC_057806.1:421372150-421452132 GCF_018294505.1 Triticum aestivum | reverse complement strand
TGTGCCAGCGCGCCCCACGGCGCCCCCTGCTCTAGCCGTCGAGGACCACACTCGCTGTGGCCTCGCCCTGCACCGTCGCCCCTCACTCCTTGCGCCGGTCGCGCACCGGGCTCCCCCTGCACGTCACAGCCCATGCCCCAACGCCTCCCGTGCTCTCCTGTCATGGCCGCGTCTTGGCAGGTCCCTGCCGCCGCTCTTCTTCCCCCCTGTTGTGTAGCCCTGCTGCTGCTGCTCCGCTACCGGTGCCGCTCGCCGCGCGTCCACGTTGTTCCGCCACCGCATCGTCGTGCGTCCCTGCACCGGCCCGACCGCGCCCCCACCTCCAGCCTGCGCCGCCCCGCTCCGATCCATCGCCGTGGCCGACGCCCCACTGGGCGGCCACGGGTGCACGCCCGGGCGCCCACTGCCCGCGAGTACCCACGCCCGATAGGCCCCTCTGGGCCACAAACACGTGGGGCCCGTCCCTGTGAGACGTTTAAAAAAGAGATAAAAAAATAGTTAATTAATTAACTAATCTAATTAACTAGTTAGTTTCATTAAATAGTAATTAGATTGGTTAAACCCTAATTAGACTAAACAGTCAATGACGAATGGGACCCACATGTCAGGTTGACCAGGTCAACTGCTGACGTCATGATGACATCAGCAAACACTGTTCTGGATAATATTGTTTTAAATAATTAAATAAATCTTAAAATTGATTTAAATCTTTTAAAATTAATATAAAATAAACCATAACTCGGATGGAAAAACTTTGTACATGAAAGTTGCTCAGAACGACGAGACGAATCCGGATACACAGCCCGTTCGTCCGCCACACATTCCTAACCTATCGAACTCGCAACATTCCCCCTCTGGTTCATTTGTCTGAAAACACGAAACACCGGGAATCCTTTCTCGGATGTTTCCCCCTTTTCACCGGTACCCCCTCGTACCGCGTTAGGGCACACCTAGCATCACGTTTTGTCATGTCATGCATCATTATGCATCTGTTTGCATTATATTTATTGTTTCTTCCCCCTCTTCTCTCGCTAGACACCGAGACCGACGCCGCTGCTACCCAGTACGACTACGGTGTTGACGACCCCTCTCTCTTGCCAGAGCAACCAAGCAAGCCCCCCCCCCTTGATCACCAGATATCGCCTACTCTCCTCTATACTGCTTGCATTAGAGTAGTGTAGCATGTTACTACTTTCCGTTATTCCTATCCTGATGCATAGCCTGTCCTTGCTACTACTATTGTTACCATTACCTGCTATCCTACTGCTTAGTATAGGATGCTAGTGTTCCATCAGTGGCCCTACACTCTTGTTCGTCTGCCATGCTATACTACTGGGCCGTGATCACTTCGGGAGGTGATCACGGGCATATACAATATACTTTACACAGTTACCTTACCTGTGATACTGTTCGGAGATGGGGGCTGAAGGGGCAGGTGGCTCCATCCAGGTAGTGGTGGGCCTGGGTTCCCGACGGCCCCCGACTGTTACTTTGTGGCGGAGCGACAGGGCAGGTTGAGACCACCTAGGAGAGAGGTGGGCCTGGCCCTGATCGGCGTTCGCAGATACTTAACATGTTAAACGAGATCTTGGTATTTGATCTGAGTCTGGCTAGTGGCCTATACGCACTAACCATCTACGCGGGGACAGTTATGGGCACTCGACATCATGGTATCAACCGAAGCCTTCCTGACGTTAGCGACTGAGTGGCGCGCGCCGGATTGGACCGTAAGCCTGCTCTTGTATTAAGGGGGCTAGTTCTGCTTCCGGCCGCGTTCGCAACGTGCAGGTGTGCAAAGGGCGATGGGCCTAGACCCCTGCGCCATAGGATTTAGACCGGCGTGCTGACCTCTCTGTTGTGCCTAGGTAGGGCTGCAACGTGTTGATCTTCCGAGGCCGGGCATGACCCAGAAAAGTGTGTCCGGCCAAATGGGATCGAGCGTGTTGGGTTATGTGGTGCACCCCTGCAGGGAAGTTAATCTATTCGAATAGCCGTGATCTTCGGTAACAGGACGACTTGGAGTTGTACCTTGACCTTATGACAACTAGAACCGGACACTTAATAAAACACACCCTTCCAAGTGCCAGATACAACCGGTGATCGCTCTCTCACAGGGCGTCGAGGGGAGTATCATCGGTTAGGGTTATGCTATGCAATGCTACTTGGAGGACTTCAGTCTACTCTCTTCTACATGCTGCAAGACGGAGGCTGCCAGAAGCGTAGTCTTCGAAAGGACTAGCTATCCCCCTCTTATTCCGGCATTCTGCAGTTCAGTCCACATATAATAGCCTTATTCCAGTTGATACCAATGCATACATATGTAGTGTAGCTCCTTGCTTGCGAGTACTTTGGATGAGTACTCACGGTTGCTTTCTCCCTCTTTTCCCCCTATCCCTTCTACCTGGTTGTCGCAACCAGATGTTGGAGCCCAGGAAACAGACGCCACCTTCGACAACGACTCCTACTACACCGGAGGTGCCTACTACTACGTGCAGCCCGCTGACAGCGACCAGGAGTAGTTTAGGAGGATCCCAGGCAGGAGGCCTGCGCCTCTTTCGATCTGTATCCCAGTTTGTGCTAGCCTTCTTAAGGCAAACTTGTTTAACTTATGTCTGTACTCAGATATTGTTGCTTCCGCTGACTCGTCTATGATCGAGCTCTTGTATTCGAGCCTTCGAGGCCCCTGGCTTGTAATATGATGCTTGTATGACTTATTTTATTTGTAGAGTTGTGTTGTGATATCTTCCCGTGAGTCCCTGATCTTGATCGTACATGTTTGCGTGTATGATTAGTGTACGGTCAAATCGAGGGCGTCACATAGAGCTAGTTCAACTCTAGTGTAAAACTATTTGAACTAGACTGTGGAGCTAGTTCAACTCTAGTGTAAAATCATTTGTACTAGGTTATAGAGCTAGTTCAACTCTAGTGTAAATTTATTTTTACTAGTTTATAGAGCATGTTCTACTCTAGTGAAAAATTATTTGAACTAGCTTGTAGGGCTTGTTCAAATCTACAAGCTTGTATAGCTAGTTCAACTCTAGCGTAAAATTATTTGAACTAGCTTGTAGAGATAGTTCAACTCTAATGTAAAATTATTTGAACTAGATTATAGATCTTGTTGAAATTTAGTTTAAAATTATTTGAACTAGCCTGTAGAGCTAGTTCAACTCTAGTGTAAAATTATTTAAACTAGCTTATTGAGCTATTTCAACTCTACTATAAAATTAGTTGTACTAGGTTATAGAGCTAGTTCAACTCTAGTCTAAAATTATTTGTACTAGGTTATAGAGCTAGTTCAACTCTAGTCTAAAATTGTTTGTACTAGGTTATAGACCTAGTTCTACTCTAGTACAAAAATATTTAAACTACCTTGTAGAGCTAGTTCAACTCTAGTGTAAAATTATTTGAACTAGCTTGTAGAGCTAGTTCAAATCTAGTCTGAAATTATGTGTACTATCTTATAGAGCTAGTTCAACTCTAGTGTAAAATAATTTGAACTAGCTTGTAGAGCTAGTTCAACTCTAGTGTAAAATTATTTGAAAACTAGCTGGTAGAGCTAGTTCAACTCTACTGTGAATTTTTTTGTACTAAGTTATTGAGAGCTAGTTCAACACTAGTGTAAAATTATTCGAACTAGCTTGTAGAGCTCGTTCAACTCTAGTGTAAAATTATTTGTCCTAGGTTATAGAGCTAGTCCATCTCGAGTGTAAAACTATTTGAACTAGACTGTAGAGCTAGTTCAACTCTAGTGTAAAATCATTTGTACTAGGTTATAGAGCTAGTTCAAGTCTAGTGTAAAATTATTTGTACTAGGTTATAGAGCTAGTTCTACTCTAGTGAAAAATTATTTGAACTAGCTTGTAGAGCTTGTTCAACTCTACAAGCTTGTATATGTAGTTCAACTCTAGTTTAAAATTATTTGAACTAGCTTGTAGAGCTAGTTCAACTCTAGTGTAAATTTTTTTAAACTAGGTTATATTTCTAGTTCAACATTAGTGTAAAATTATTTGAACTAGCTTGAAGAGCTAGTTCAACTCTAGTGTAAAATTATTTGAACTAGCTTGTAGAGCTGGTTCAACTCTAGTGTAAAATTATTTGAACTAGGTTATAGATCTAGTTCGACTATAGTGTAAAACTATTTGAACTAGAATGTAGAGCTAGTTCAACTCTAGTGTAAAATTATCTGAACTAGCTTATAGAGCTAGTTCAACTCTAGTGTAAAATTATTTGAACTAGGTTATAGATCTAGTTCAACTTTAGTGTAAAATTATTTGAACTAGATTGTAGAGCTAGTTCAACTCTAGTGTAAAATTATTTGAACTAGCTTGTAGAGCTAGTTCAACTCTAGTGTAAAACTATTTGTGAACTAGCTTGTAGAGCTAGGTCAACTCTAGTGTAAAATTATTTGTACTAGGTTATAGAGCAAGTTCAATTCTAGTGTAAAATTATTTGTACTAGGTTATAGAGCTAGTTCTACTCTAGTACAAAATTATTTGAACGACCTTGTAGAGCTAGTTCAACTCTAGTGTAAAATAATTTGAACTAGCTTGTAGAGCTAGTTCAAATCTAGTGTGAAATTGTGTGTACTATGTTATAGAGCTAGTTCAACTCTAGTGTAAAATTATTTGAACTAGCTTGTAGAGCTAGTTGAACTCTAGTGTAAAATTATTTGTCCTATGTTATAGAGCTAGTTGAACTCTAGTGTAAAACTATTTGAACTAGACTGTAGAGCTAGTTCAACTCTAGTGTAAAATCATTTGTACTAGGTTATAGAGCTAGTTCAAGTCTAGTGTAAAATTATTTGTACTAGGTTATAGAGCTAGTTCTACTCTAGTGAAAAATTATTTGAACTAGCTTGTAGAGCTTGTTCAACTCTACAAGCTTGTATAGCTAGTTCAACTCTAGTGTAAAATTATTTGAACTAGCTTGTAGAGCTAGTTCAATTCTAGTGTAAAATTATTTGAACTAGGTTATAGATCTAGGTCATCTTTAGTGTAAAATTATTTGAACTAGCTTGTAGAGCTAGTTCAACTCTAGTGTAAAATTATTTGAACTAGCTTATAGAGCTAGTTCAAATCTTGTGTAAAATTATTTGTACTAGGTTATAGAGCTAGTTCAACTATAGTGTAAAACTATTTGAACTAGAATGTAGAGTTAGTTCAACTCTAGTGTAAAATTATCTGAACTAGCTTGTAGAGCTAGTTCAACTCTAGTGTAAAAAAAATTTGTACTAGGTTATAGAGCTAGGTCAACTCTAGTGTAAAATTATTTGAACTAGCTTGTAGAGCTATTTCAACTCTAGTGTAAAATTATTTGAACTAGCTTGTAGACACTACAAAAAAAATACACTCCCGTGATGATACGTGTTTGTCACAGTAGGTCGCGTTTTTTGTCATGCATGTACATCCATGACAAATTTATGACAGAATCAAGATAGTCATACCTGTGCTGTCGTAGAAGTGTTCCATGATATTACCAAAATTATCATCAGGGCGCTTTACTTACCGATTTCCACTTACCAAGAGCGCTTCACTCCCCGGCAACAGCACCAGCAAAGAGTCTTGATGACCCTCAATTATAGGGGGTCACTCGTAGTCCTTTTGATAAGTAAGAGTGTCGAACCCAACGAGGAGCAGAAGGAAATTACAAGTGGTTTTTAGCATGGTAATTTCCGCAAGCACTGAAATTGTCGGTAACAGGTAGTTTGGTAGCAAGATAATTTGTAACGAGCAAGTAATGGTAACGGTAAATAAGGTGCAATGATATGTCTCCAATGTATCTATAATTTTTTATTATTTCATGCTATTATATTATCAATCTTGGATGTTTTATAATCATTTTATAGTCACTTTATATCATTTTTGGTACTAACCTATTGACATAGTGCTAGTTGCTGTTTTTTGCTTGTTTTCTGCATCGCAGGTAATCAATATCAAATGGAGTCCAAATGTAGCAAAACTTTTTGTGGATTTTTTGTACCAGAAGACAACCAACACTACAAAAAAAATACACTTCCATGATGATACGTGTTTGTCATAGTAGGTCGCTTTTTTTGTCACGCATGTACATCCATGACAAATTTATGACAAAATCAAGATAGTCATACCTTTGCTGTCATAGAAGTGTTCCATGACATTACCAAAATTATCATCATGGAAGTGTCCACTTCCATGATGATAAATCGCGCGTCACAGAAGTGCTTTCGTCAAGGGTGACCGGCACGTGGCATACACCGTAACGGAACACCGTTAAGCTATTGGGTCGGGTTTTGGATTCGACAACCCGTTAACAGCCCCGACCAATGGGGATTTTCCACGTGTAAAATCATCATTGGCTAGAGGAAACACGTGTCGGCTCATCGTTGGGAGAGATGTCATACACTCATTGGACAGGAGGCGCCTATGATAGGTCGACACGTGGCACGGCCCAACAGTGGCCCATTCCGGTGAAAAAGGCCGGCCCAGTAAAAATTAGCAGGCCGGCCCATATATGGCCTACTTGAGTCAGGTCCATTTAAGCCCACGGCCCATACAAGATGTGCCAATTCGGCCCGTTAAAGATTTGACACCATTGCAGCCCATCGTCAGTTCGAGCCCGTTAACATCCCGCTATATATTTGGGCTCAATATCGGCCCGATGAGATTTCGGCCTGTTAACGGCCCATTTAATGGATGGGCCAATTTTCAGGATGTACATCTTTCGGTCTTTTATCGACCAATTTAAAAGTTGGGATAATTTCCGGCCCGGTGTGTCTTTCAGCCTGTTGACGGCCCATAAATCTGATCGGCCATTTGTAGTCGGACCTGAGTTTCGGCCTTTTAGCTGCCCATTTAAGTGTTGGGCCAATTTCTGGCCCGGTGTCACTTTCAGCCTGTCGACGGCCCATAAATCAGTTGGGCCAATTGTAGTCGGACCTGAGTTTTGGCCTTTTAGCGACCCGTTTAAGTGTTGGGCCAATTCCCGGCCAAGTGTGCCTTTCGGCCTGTTAACGGACCATAAATGAGTTGGGCCATTTGTAGTCGGACCTTAGTTTTGGTCTCTTAACGGCCCATGCCCTTCATGGTCCAATACCAGCCCGGTTTCTCTTTCGGCCTGCTAAAGGCCCATAACACAGTTGGGTCATTTACAATACGACCTGACTTTCGGCCTCTTAGCGGCCCGTGCTCTTCATGGTCCAATACAAGCCCGCTGTCTCTTTCGGCCTGCTAAAGGCCTACAGTACAGTTGGGCCATACGTAGCCCAAATTTAGTAATGGCTTGTTAACGGCCCATGAAATAAATTGGGGCCACCTGTTGCCTGCTTCAATGTCGGCCTGTTAACGACCCGGGAGGTAAGAGGGCCGACCATTAACTTTCGGCCTAGTAACGGCCCATTAACTTAATGGGCCCACTAAAGTTCGTTCATGTCTTTAGGACAAATTAGGTAATTTGAGCCCATTACGACGAGCAAAGGTACGACATACAGGGAATAACGTTGCATATCCAGAATATATTACAGGAAATTACATCCACTGGGCAATCAAAGATTGATGCCAGTGCAAATAAATGAGCAGAACCTAACCATCTACAACGTCACAATCTGAACCTCAGCGCAGATGACGCCCATAAGCATGTGGGCAAGTTCTTGCTGCTTTGCCACACTTTCTCTGTAAACATTGATCAGTTGTTGTGTCGCACGACTCTGCACCTCTGATTCATTCACCATTTCCATCATTGCTTCAGCCATTAATTGGTTCACAAACATACATTTATTCCATTGCATTCGAGATAAAAGATACTGAACAGATTCAGATGACGATTTTGGCAGGCTTGTATTATTGATAGTGGAGAGTGTCTTGACCACTGCATCATAACATAACTTAGGACGGGAACCAAACAGATTAATCATGCATTATTGCTATACCTGGCCTAGATTTACTGGAAAGAAACAATGGGGTTGCCTTGCTGTTTTCAAAGTTTGTCTTCTTATCTTCAGCAGCCTGCACAAAATTAACACACTAGCATTGCTATCATTGGCTAAGTCAGATAATAGGAAAGCAACATTGACACAACAAACGTTTGGGCAACTAGCCTACACCAAATTAACACAATATCGCACAGCTATCATCAGCCAGGTAAGGTAATACGAAAGCAACATTGACACAATGAATGAATAGGCAACCAGAGAAGCACTACAATTCAGTAATGTGCGTGATATGAGATAGCACATTCATGCAGCTCAGAACGCAAAACTACCAAGCCTTTTTCCTTACAAAAATCAACATTGGCGCCTTTAACATTTTGCTACAACTAATTTTAGATCAGATAAACGTTAGATTCAAGCCGATTAACAAAATACATGCTGATGTAAAAATATAGTGATATACAATAGGTATTTACATCAGCACTGGAGCACAGAGAATTCCCACAAGACATTTTCCTCAAATACTCTGACGCCCCCGATTCAATCGTACATTAATCATACACGCAAACGTGTATGATCAAGATCAGGGACTCACGGGAAGATATCACAACACAACTCTACAAATAAAATAAGTCATACAAGCATCATATTACAAGTCAAGGGCCTCGAGGGCTCGAATACAAAAGCTCGATCATAGACGAGTCAGCGGAAGCAACAATATCTGAGTACAGACATAAGTTAAACAAGTTTGCGTTAAGAAGGCTAGCACAAACTAGGATACAGATCGAAAGAGGCGCATGCCTCCTGCTTGGGATCCTCCTAAACTACTCCTGGTCGCCGTCAGTGGGCTGCACGTAGTAGTAGGCACCTCTCAAGTAGTAGTAGTAGTTGTCGATGGTGGCGTCTGGCTCCTGGGCTCCAACATCTGGTCGCAGCAATCGGGTATAGAAAGGGGGAAAAGAGGGAGCAAAGCAACCGTGAGTACTCATCCAAAGTACTCGCAAGCAAGGAGCTACACTACATATGTATGCATTGGTATCATATGGATTAAGGGTATCATATGTGGACTGAACTGTAGAATGCCGGAATAAGAGGGGGATAGCTAGTCCTATCATAGACTACGCTTCTGGCCACCTCCATCTTGCAGCAGGAGAAGAGAGTAGATGGTAAATTCACCAAGTAGCATTGCATAGCATAATCCTAACCGATGATCCTCCCCTCGTCGCCCTGTGAGAGAGCGATCACCGGTTGTATCTGGCACTTGGAAGGGTGTGTTTTATTAAGTGTCCGGTTCTAGTTGTCATAAGGTCAAGGTACAACTCCAAGTCGTCCTGTTACCGAAGATCACGGCTATTCGAATAGATTAACTTCCGTGCAGGGGTGCACCACATAACCCAACACGCTCGATCCCATTTGTCTGGACACACTTTTCTGGGTCATGGCCGGCGTCGGAAGATCAACACGTCGCAGCCCTACCTAGGCACAACAGAGAGGTCAGCGCGCCGGTCTAAATCCTATGGCGCAGGGGTATGGGCCCATCGCCCTTTGCACACCTGCACGTTGCGAACGCGGCCGGAAGTAGATCTAGCCTAGCAGGCGTTCCAGTCCAATCCGGCGCGCGCCGCTCAGTCGCTGATGTCATGAAGGCTTCGGCTGATACCACGACGTCGAGTTCCCATAACTGTCCTCGCGTAGATGGTTAGTGCGTATAGGCCAATGGTCAGACTCGGATCAAATACCAAGATCTCGTTAAACGTATTAAGTATCCGCGAACGCCGAACAGGGCCAGGCCCACCTCTCTCCTAGGTGGTCTCAACCTGCCCTGTCGCTCCACCTCAAAGTAACAGTCGGGGGCAGTCGGGAACCCAGGCCCACTTCTACCGGGATGGAGCCACCTGCCCCTTCAGCCCCCATCCCCAAATAGTATCACCGGTAATGTAACAGTGTAAAGTATATAGTATATGCCCGTGATCACCTCCCGAAGTGATCACGGCCCAGTAGTATAGCATGGTAGACGGACAAGAGTGTAGGGCCACTAATGGAACACTAGCAACCTATACTAAGCAGTAGGATAGCAGGTAAAGGTAACAACAGTAGTAGCAAGGACAGGCTATGCAGCAGTATAAGATTAACTGAAAGTAGTAACATGCTACACTACTCCAATGCAAGCGGTAGAGAGAAGAGTAGGCGATTTCTGGTGATCAAAGGGGGGGCTTGCCTGGTTGCTTTGGCAAGAGAAAGGGGTCGTCAGCACTATAGTCGTACTGGGTAGCCGCGGCGTCGGTCTCGATGTCTAGCGAGAGAAGAGGGGGGAAGAAACAATAAATATTAAGCAAATAGATGCATAGCGATGCATGACATGACAAGTAGCGGTGCTAGGGGTGCCCTAACACGGTAAGAGGTTGTACCGGTGAAGGGGGTAAACATCCAGGAAAATATCCCCAATGTTTCGCGTTTTCGGATAGATGAACCAGAGGGGGAAAGTTGCATGTTCGCTATGCTAGGGATGCGTGGCGGACGAACGGGCTGCGTATCCGGATTCGTCTCGTCATTCTAAGAAACTTTCATGTACAAAGTATTTTCATCCGAGTTACGGATTATTTTATATTGATTTTAATGGTTTTAAATGCTTTCTAAAATTACTGGAATTTATTTAATGCAAATTGACCAAGTCAATTTGACTGGTTAAAAGGAGAGTTGGTAGCCCACATATCATAGGCTATACCTAAACTAATAAATAAAAACTAACTTAATCAAATGGGGCCCATATGTCATAGTATATCAACTAACCTAACTAGTACTAATTAATCCCTAATCTAATTGAACAGGGCCGGCCACAGGCACACAACCGGCCACATCGTGGTGGTGCATGCACGCATAGGCACATGGCCATGGCCATGGCCACCACCAGCAGCAGTGTTCGGCGGCGGCGACAGAGAGTAGCAACAGGCAGCGAGCAGCACACGCAGCTGCGGTAAAGAGCAGCACAAGCAATAGCAACAACGGCAGCAGCTAAGGGCAGTAGCTAAGCAGCGGCAAAGCCAGAAGGCAGCAAGTGTGTGCGCGCGGCCGGGAGCAGCAGCCTGCGGCTGCGGGCAAGTGGGCAGGCGCGCGCATGTGCGCGGGGCCGGTGCCGCAAGCAGAGCAGCACAGTAGTGGCGGCGCGGACACGAGCGGGGCGCAGCACGCACTAGCGGCGGGTCGCGCAACAAGGAAACTGGAATATCATAAGCAGGGGGCGTGGGCACGTACTATACTGAGCTTACAGGAAGCAACAACCATGGCGGACGAGCACGAGACAACCCAATCGACGGCGGAATCGAATGGAAAAGCGGGGGGATGAGGAGAGGCGCTCACAACGAAGGTCGTAGGCGAGCTCGATGAGGCCGGGGTGGACCAGAGTGATGGATCGATGGTGAGGTTGTGGCGGGCGAGCACGGAGGAGACGACGATGGCGCCGGCAACCAAGTGCCTCGGCTTGAGGCGACGCCCGGGACCGATTAAGTCGAGCGTAGTGGAGCTCCTAGACGCCCTCCCGCACGCTGGAGACGCCCGTGGCCATGACAACGACGACGGGCAGCAGTCACTTTGGGATCTCACGAGCTCGATTTGGTCTAGAGAGGAAGGGGAACGATGGACATCGAGGGGGAGACGGTCGACACGGGGGCTAGGGTTCCGGAGGGGCAAGGGGATACTTGTAGGCGCCGGGGGGATGCGGGATGGTCGCCGCGCACGACCACGGCCGGAGGATGGCCACCACGGCCCCCCGTCTCATGTAGCGAGAGGAAGAGGACAAGTGGGGGTGGGCTGGGCCTATTTTTGCTAAATGGGCCACGGTCCAGTAGCTTAGGTCCCTTTTTCTTTTTACTACTATTTTTCCATTTTCTCATCTGTTTAATTATTTAGCCAATGTTTTGTACTTTCTTTTTGCGTCAAAATACTTTTAAAATGTAAAACCTTGACACATAATTACTATGCATTATTTTGCACTACCACACCCAAAAAAATTGGCTTCAAGATAATTTATTAAGTTCGAGTTTATATTTAAATGGGATAAAAAGGTGTTGCTGGTCCACTGTTTTAATATCCAAGGGAAGTTTAATATTTCTAAAATGTTAATTCTTTCATGAAAAATTGTTAGTGAATATTTCCAACCCACCGAACATTTTTGTTTTACCGTTTGAAGAAATAATAATTTGACTTTATTTTAAATTAGAATTTGAATCGGGTTTGAACTAACGCGAGATTAACAACAGTAACCGAGTGACGTGGCATCATTAGCAGGGTTTACTGTAGCTTGAATATCCGGGCGTCACAATTCTCCTCCACTACAAGAAATCTCATCCCGAGATTTAAGAGGTAGTGAAAGGGGGAAGGTTTGGTAACGAATCTAGCGGGTCTTCTCATTCTGGCTTGCTCGTCTCGAAGAGACCGGTCCAATGCATTGATGTCTTCATTTCTCTTCTTCAGGTCATCATGATGAAATCGGCATACTTTCTTCGGGATCTTCATCGTATTTACGAATAGGTAACGGGGCAGGTCGACAACAACAGAATGCTATAAGGGTAATAATCTGGGATTAACCCATGAATGAGCATATGAGTACCTCTCGAGTTGAACAAATAAAACACATAGAGAGTAAAGTTGGAAGGTACAATAAGAAGTTTCAAGCAGCCAGGCAATCGTTCAATGCCTAGTTAGAAGGTGAAAGGGGTTTCAAAGCAACGAAATAATTATTATGTCTGATGCCAGAATTGAACATCTCATCGGAAGGTGGCTCATGAATTACATATGAGTCCATGCGGGAGGAACAACTTTGGAAACAGGGGGTGTACAGGAAAGTCAGGTTTCGATCCTGTGGAACTGTGGGTTATGGGCGCACCATGTGGGTTAAAAGTAGGTAGGACGGAGACGTCTTGCGTGATCATGCAAGCAAGGCATGTTAGAGGATAGAATATCGATTATGTCGGCAACAACATCGGTACCAAGGGCGAGGGATGAAGAGAACCATTTTCCTGCTAGTTGAATGAGGCGGACCAATAGGCAAAGTTCTCGTCCATCGGTGGCTACCAGAATGCTATCAACAAAAGCAACAAGGTCTTACTGACACGGTTGTACACCAATGTGTTTACATAAGAAGAAGAACATTACTGCTTAGATCATATAGGTCATCAGAAAGGGTAAACAAAACAAAGGAAAGGAAAAGGTGATCTTCATATTAAACAGAACAATGGAAAGGGAAATGTGTTTAAACACAAATTTCAGGGGGTATATCCTTCCCAAGGACAAACAGAGCATGATAGCCATGACATGATATAACGTAGAAAACCCTTTAGGAAAGGGGAGAGAAATTTCATGAGATTACCCATACAAGGGTGTTTGGATAATTGATAAAGAGAATTTAGCATTGTGCTTAAAATGCTCTTATTGAAAATCGGAGTACCACAGACATGCTTCAAGATAGCATGGACATGGTCAAGAGGCAAAGGTCGGATTTTGGATACTCAAAGGATCCATCAGGAACATCTTGTAGAATAAGCCTTACAATTTCCTCAGGGAAGAATGGATAACCTTGCTAAAAAGGAAGAACTATAACCATAAGTCCTCCGGCCAGGTGTGCTAGGCATGACATCACCTTACCGGGTCATATAAAGATGTTATAACTCCTGGAAATATGTTCCAACCATCATATCTGACCGAGATTCAGATCTGATTGGTGTCAGGATAACTCAGACTTAGGATGCCTGAGAAGAAAGATGCAACACAAATTGTCGAGATGACACTGTAAGGTTCTCGGGAAATGAACTATGGAAGCGAGTTCCGAACAAGGGTTCACCATTAAATCAAGGAGAGGTGAGGAGGTGACTGATTGACTCAGCGACAATCCATTGAGATTTCCAAAAGATGGATTTCCACAACTATGTGAACAAGGAGATAACATAAGCTAGATCAAATGACTTAATGATGTATGCTCGAGGAAAACATAGACGGTTAAACATTGGTTGAAATGTGCACCCTAAATATGGGCTAGGTAGCACGATCAATGTTCGGATGATGATTCAATAAGCCATAGACTTAGCATGAAACTACAGACCAATAACTTCAAAGCAATAGGGTTGCTAGAAGTTTAGAATTTACACATCACATACCATTTGTCAGTATTCCGATTAGAAACAACACGGGGACCAAGAAAAGAATGGTGATGATGATCATGACAAATACTGTCGAGAGGTTTCATGGAGATGTAATCGGTCGGCGATGACATCAAGTCAAAGGAATGATGAAGCGAAAAGTTATTGGAACCACGAGTACGCCACAAACTCGGAATCCAGCTTCTTGTTCAAGGCAAAAAAGATCTAACGTGGAAAGTCGACGTAAGCTTAGCTCATCATCGAAAGTTGTGCTCCGGGATTAAGGACCAGGTAGCACAGTTAAAATTTAGCACAATAATGATATAGCCGATCAGGCTTGGAATGACTTGAAGGATTATTAAACTCATAAGCAACGAAGATTAGTTAGAGTTATCGAACCAGAGTGCGGAATCGGTTCACTTACTGGTGTTCTTGAGCGACTTAACAACTCAGAACCCATGAAAAATTAGAATCGGTGAGAAATAATAGCTGATGGAGACTCATAAGATGCAACACAGTTCTTAGATATACTCAAGATACCAGAGGGTAATACTCGACTGTAGATCAAGGTAGAGGTTGGACTGGTGTATTGACTTGCAAAAGACAAGTGCTTTAACTTGTCCGAGAAATGGGATCAAAGAGAAAATATGGTCGAAACCACAATTGTATAGGATCAGTTCACAGATACCAGATGATATTATATCAACAAAATAGTTATTATTACAAGAAGCTTCTATGGTAGGATCTACATCGTGTCCATGGGCATGAACACAAAGTTCAAGGTCGACTCCCACTTCTCCAATGCATAACCTTTCATTCACTTCTCGCCTTCGACGGAGTTGTAGTGTTCAAGTCTTATCTGACATAACAACAGTAGTGTATGACCTGTAATAGTTTCCGGGTTCACACAGATTCGAAAAGGCATCTTAGGGGCATCTTGGGAACTTATACCACAAGATTCAATGGTAAATAACACAAGCTCGATAGTAGAGCATGGGTGACAAAATGAGAGGATACAATTTACCAAAGGCATTATGTATCCGAGGGAAGGCTCACAAGATAATTGAATATGAAGGACGTTGTTGGATAACACACGACAAAGGGTCTGGTGGTCCACAAGGGATCTGATGTGAGCATCAGTACCCAACCAGAGGGAGAAAGAATGCAAGGAGATCAGATTATAGAAACAACTGACTAATTCAAAGCTCAAATGTAAAGGAATTATGATTTCTCACCCAGGGACCAGAAGCAAACACTCTGATTAAGAATGGATAAGTTGAATAGACTTAGGGGTACATTCGACGACAACTTGATTGGTCGAGATCCAGCTCATGTTTAAAATGACGTCTGAGCCGAAAGGATAATTTTCAGGGAATAACTGATGATTGCGTGCATTCGCAACATATCAAATCAAGTGACTCAAAATGATAGTGACAAAGGATGCCAATAGAGATTACTAGAAGTATGGAATTAACCATAATGCAAGTAAGCAAGAATTTCAAGAGCAAAAGGCTCCTGAGGATTTTCGGAAGATCGAATGGTATTTTGAAGACTTTTGTAAAACACATGAACAACTGGGGATGAGCGGACACTTGATAAGTGCGAGAATTATTCGTAGGGGTATTCAGGTGACAAAGAACAACAAGGCACTAAGCTCAAAGGATTCTCGGAACAACAGAGAGAATTTCGGGGTATCTTGCAGTAACAAGATCTAGTGGGAAACATTGTATGAATGGCGAGTATACGTGGTTATCCATAGGGGTTTATCGATGGACGGGAATTGCAAAAGCGATGGCACAAAGTATCAAGGGATCATCGAGAGTAACTTCGGAATCTTCTAGTGCATCAGGCGATCACCTGTATTGAGTGGCTCTCCAGGAGGAATTAGTTACGAGAACCTAGAGTTAGATTTAGTAAAATCATTTAACCCGAATAGAAGAGAGATCAGAGTCCCAGAGTATAGACGAGGAGTAAAAGATCATAATACCACCCAATGGCGACGTGGGCCCATGGGCCGCACATCCATGTTAGTAAAACAGTTTCCATCGACTAGACTCGACTTCGGCCAAGGAGTTGGAAAGGGGTGGTTCCTATAGGCAGTCGGCTCTGATACCAACTTGTGACGCCCCCGATTCAATCGTACACTAATCATACACGCAAACGTGTACGATCAAGATCAGGGACTCACGGGAAGATATCACAACACAACTCTACAAATAAAATAAGTCATACAAGCATCATATTACAAGCCAAGGGGCTCGAGGGCTCGAATATAAAAGCTCGATCATAGACGAGTCAGCCGAAGCAACAATATATGAGTACAAACTTGTGACGCCCGCGATTCAATCGTACACTAATCATACATGCAAACGTGTACGATCAAGATCAGGGACCCACGAGAAGATATCACAACACAACTCTACAAATAAAATAAGTCATACAAGCATCATATTACAAGCCAAGGGCCTCGAGGGCTCGAACACAAAAGCTCGATCATAGATGAGTCAGCGGAAGCAACAATATATGAGTACAGACATAAGTTAAACAAGTTTGCCTTAAGAAGGCTAGCACAAACTGGGATACAGATCAAAAGAGGCGCAGGCCTCCTGCCTAGGATCCTCCTAAACTACTCCTGGTCGCCGTCAGCGGGCTGCACGTAGTAGTAGGCACCTCCCGAGTAGTAGTAGTCATCGTCGACGGTGGCGTCTGGCTCCTGGGCTCCAACGTTTGGTCGCAACAATCGGGTATAGAAAGGGGGAAAAGAGGGAGCAAAGCAATCGTGAGTACTCATCCAAAGTACTCGCAAGCAAGGAGATACACTACATATGTATGCATTGGTATCAAATGGATTAAGGGTATGATATGTGGACTGAACTGTAGAATGCCGGAATAAGAGGGGGATAGCTAGTCCTATCGTAAACTACACTTCTGGCCACCTCCATCTTGCAGCAGGAGAAGAGAGTAGATGGTAAGTTCACCAAGTAGCATTGCATAGCATAATCCTAACCGATGATCCTCCCCTCGTCGCCCTGTGAGAGAGCGATCACCGGTTGTATCTGGCACTTGGAAGGGTGTGTTTTATTATGTGTCCGATTCTAGTTGTCATAAGGTCAAGGTACAACTCCAAGTCGTCCTGTTACCGAAGATCACGGCTATTCCAATAGATTAACTTCCCTGCAGGGGTGCACCGCATAACCCAACATGCTCGATCCCATTTGGCCGGACACACTTTTTTGGGTCATGCCCGGCCTCGGAAGATCAACACGTCGCAGCCCTACCTAGGCACAACAGAGAGGTCAGCGCGCCGATCTAAATCCTTGGCGCAAGGGTCTGGGCCCAGCGCCCTTTGCACACCTGCACGTTGCGAACGCGGCCGGAAGCAGATCTAGCCTAGCAGGCGTTCCAGTACAATCCGGCGCGCGCCGCTCAGTCGCTGATGTCACGAAGGCTTTGGCTAATACCACAACGTCGAGTGCCCATAACTGTCCCCGCGTAGATGGTTAGTGCGTATAGGCCAGTGGTCAGACTCGGATCAAATACCAAGATCTCATTAAACGTGTTAAGTATCCGCGAACGCCGACCAGGGCCAGGCCCACCTCTTTCCTAGGTGGTCTCAACCTGCCCTGTCACTCCGCCTCAAAGTAACAGTCGGGGGCAGTCGGGAACCCAGGCCCACTTCTACCGGGATGGAGCTACCTGCCCCTTCAGCCCCCATCCCCAAGCAGTATCACCGGTAATGTAACAGTGTAAAGTATATAGTATATGCCCGTGATCACCTCCCGAAGTGATCACGACCCAGTAGTATAGCATGGTAGACGGACAAGAGTGTAGGGCCACTGATGGAACACTAGCATCCTATACTAAGTAGTAGGATAGCAGGTAAAGGTAACAACAGTGGTAGCAAAGACATGCTATGCAGCTGTATAAGATTAACTGAAAGTAGTAACATGCTACACTACTCCAATGCAAGCAGCAGAGAGAAGAGTAGGCGATATCTGGTGATCAAAGGGGGGGCTTTCCTGGTTGCTCTGGCAAGACAAAGGGGTCGTCAACACTGTAGTCGTACTAGGTAGCTGCGGCGTCGGTCTCGGTGTCTAGCGAGAGAAGAGGGGGGAAGAAACAATAAATATTAAGCAAACAGATGCATAGCGATGCATGACATGACAAGTAGCGGTGCTAGGGGTGCCCTAACAAGGTAAGAGGTGGTACCGGTGAAGGGGGGAAACATCCGGGAAAATATCCCCGGTGTTTCGCGTTTTCGGACAGACGAACCGGAGGGGGAAAGTTGCGTGGTCGCTATGCTAGGGATGCGTGGCGGACGAACGGGCTGCGTATCCGGATTCGTCTCGTCGTTCTAAGAAACTTTCATGTACAAAGTATTTTCATCCGAGTTACGGATTATTTTATATTGATTTTAATGGGTTTAAACGCTTTCTAAAATTACTGGAATTTATTTAATCCAAATTGACCAAGTCAATTTGACTGGTCAAAAGGAGAGTTGGTAGCCCACATGTCATAGGCTATACCTAAACTAATAAATAAAAACTAACTTAATCAAATGGGGCCCAAATGTCATAGTATATCAACTAACCTAACTAGTACTAATTAATCCCTAATCTAATTGAACAGGGCCGGCCACAGGCACACAACCGGCCACATCGTGGTGGTGCATGCACGCATAGGCACCATGGCCATGGCCACCACCAGCAGCAGTGTTCGGCGGCGGCGACAGAGAGTAGCAACAGGCATCGAGCAGCACACGCAGCTGCGGCAAAGAGCAGCACAAGCAATAGCAACAGCGGCAGCAGCTAAGGGCAGTAGCTAAGCAGCGGCAAAGCCAGAAGGCAGCAAGTGTGTGCGCGCAGCCGGGAGCAGCAGCCTGCGGCTGCGGGTAAGTGGGCAGGCGCGCGCATGTGCGCGGGGCCGGTGCCGCAAGCAGAGCAGCATAGTAGCGGCGGCGCGGACACGAGCGGGGGCGCAGCGGCGGCACTAGCGGCGGGTCGCGCAACAAGGAAACTGGAATATCATAAGCAGGGGGCGTGGGCACGTACTGTACTGAGCTTACAGGAAGCAACAGCCATGGCGGACGAGCATGAGACAACCCAATCGACGGTGGAATCGAACAGAAAAGCGGGGGGATGAGGAGAGGCGCTCAAACGAAGGTCGTAGGCGAGCTCGACGAGGCCAGGGTGGATCGGAGTGATGGATCGACGGTGAGGTTGTGGCGGGCAAGCATGGAGAAGACCATGATGGTGCCGGCAACCAAGTGCCTCGGCTTGAGGTGATGCCCGGGACCAATTAAGTCGAGCGCGGTGGAGCTCCTAGACGCCCTCCCGCATGCCGGAGACGCCTATGGCCGTGACAACAAGGACGGGCAGCGGTCACTTTGGGATCTCACGAGCTCGATTTTGTCTAGAGAGGAAGGGGAAGGATCGAGGGGGGAGACGGTCGACACGGGGGCTAGGGTTCCGGAGGGGCGAGGGGATACTTGTAGGCGTCGAGGGGATGCGGGATGGTTGCCACGCACGACCACGGCCGGAGGATGGACGCCACGCCCCCCGTCTCATGTAGCGAGAGGAAGAGGACAAGTGGGGGTGGGCTGGGCCTATTTTTGCTAAATGGGCCACGGTCCAATAGCTTAGGTCCCTTTTTCTTTTTACTACTATTTTTCCATTTTCTCATCTGTTTAATTATTTAGCCAATGTTTTGTACTTTCTTTTTGCGTCAAAATACTTTTAAAATGTAAAACCTTGACACATAATTACTAGGCATTATTTTGCACTACCACACCCAAAAAAATTGGCTTCAAGATAATTTATTAAGTTCGAGTTTATATTTAAATGGGATAAAAAGGTGTTGCTGGTCCACTGTTTTAATATCCAAGGGAAATTTAATATTTCTAAAATGTTAATTCTTTCATGAAAATTGTTAGTGAATATTTCCAACCCACCGAACATTTTTGTTTTACCGTCTGAAGAAATAATAATTTGACTTTATTTTAAATTAGAATTTGAATCGGGTTTGAACTGACGCGAGATTAACAACAGTAACTGGGTGACGTGGCATCATTAGCAGGGTTTACTGTAGCTTGAATATCAGGGCGTCACAAATACGATCCCAATGGAGGAAGTCTTGTATCGTTTAACCTTATTTTCTAAAAGAGAGACGGGTAAGAAACGTGTAGAAAATATGATCAGAATGCTATAAAATTTCATGATGCGAGGATACGCACACGCTTCTTAAAATGGAGTTGACATTCTTTTGCTGGACTGGAGCGGACTAGTTCTTTGGCCACTGGAATCTGCTTATTATCAGTGGGAGTTGGGTTTCTCTGTGCTGGAGCAGTATCTATGAAAAATGGAGCTGGTTTATTATCTCCTGGCGTTTGGATCTTTTGCAAAGACCTGGTTTGTAACCCTTCAGATTCTAACATAGCCGTCTTCCCCTTGCATGCCTTATATAGAAGAATGGTGATTCAGTTATAAAACATGCTACAACAGAGATGGAATAGGCACTTAAGAATAGAAAGGCATGACATATTGACATGTATTCACTCCATCCGGAAATAAATGGATGGGTCTAGGCGTATTTCAGTTCTAGATACATCTAGTTTTATCCATTTCTGCGATAGTTAATCAGAACGGAGGGAGTATGATGTAAGAGCTAGGGATACGACAGGACAACACAGTAAAATAACACTGGAAAACCCACTACAGAACCAAAGTATTCAAACCCACCGATATGAGATAGTACACTCATGCAGCTCAGGATGCAAAACTACCAGGCAGTTTTCCTTGCAAAAATCAACATTCTGGCCTTTAATCATACATTTTGCTACAACTAAATTTAGATCATATAAAGGTTGGATTCATGTCGATTAACAAAATACATGCTGATGTAAAAATATAGTGATATACAACAGGTACTTACATCTACATTGGAGCACAGAGTATTCCTGCAAGAATCTTTCCTCATAAATGATATCATTGCAGAAAATCTTCTATCTGTTATGCTTCTTTTCTAAAAGAGAGATGGGTAATAAACATGTAGAAAATATGATCAGCATGCTATAAAATTTCATGATGCAAGGATACACCCACGCTTCTTAGAATTGAGTTGACATATTTTGCTGGACTGGAACGGACTAGTTCTTTGGCCACTGGAATCTGCTTATTATCAGTAGGAGTTGGGTTTCTCTGTGCTGGAGTAGTATCTATAAAAACTGGAGTTGGTTTATTATCTCCTGGCGTTTGGATCTTTTGCAAATGCCTTGTTTGTAACCCTTCAGATTCTAACATAGTCGTCTTCCCCTTGCATGCCTTGTATAGAAGAATGGTGCTTTAATTATAAAACATGTGGCAGCAGAGAGATGGAATAGGTACTAAAGAATAGAAAGGCATGACATATTGACATGTATTCCCTCCATCCGGAAAAAAATGGATGGGTCTAGGCATATTTCAGTTCTAGATACATCCTTTTTTATCCATTTCGGCAACATGTAATCCGTATCGAGGGAGTATGGTGTAAGAGCTAGGGATACGACAGGACAACACAGCAAAAAAACACTAGTTGAATGTAAAACTGTATGCTAGCGGAATACATACAGAAATAACTAAGGCAACATACACGTGTGTGATTGGGAAAATAAGATGGCATTGCAACAGAGCACTAGAACAACACTTCAATGTAAAAAAACATGGTATGGTAGACAGATGAAGTACATACTCATGAATAACAATGCATAAGATATTCAGAAGCATGATGTCCAAATTAAGGTGATGGCATTGGGATAGAGTAGAATGACAGTACTTGAATTTGAAAATATGTTATCATGAATGGAGTAGGTACTGAAAAACAGGAAGGCATGGCATATTTACATGCATGATCAACATGCTAAGCACATGGCATTGCAACAGAGTAGATACACTCCAGGACATTATATGCATGTTGTACCCATATCATAGGCCAAGTTAGAGCAAGGACCTTGTGGGGTGAAGAGGATTCATCATCTTTCTGCAAGTCTTTTGAAGAACTGCCTTTACATGTTCCATCATATTGGGTATCATTGACATCAAGTTTATTGGCCTTTACATTGCTTCACGAGGTTCTTGTGGATATATCAGTGTGTGCAATTATATCTGACATGCATGGAAGACAACTTGTAGTTAGATTTATGTAATGAGTGCCTGTAGGAGACGACATAAATAGTAGGACTGGGGTTAACTAGTAGCAACAGGTCTCATAAACTAAAGGGAGAACACAGATGGAAGCTACAGAATATGTTCGTCTGTACTCGAGATTAACTAGATGGCACACAAAATTATTAAAGAACAACATAGGAAATACTAGAAGTGGTATAATACTATAATCACCAGCCTGTGGGATAGCATTGGCTGATGGATGATAACTATGGAACAGTGTTACCTAAAGAACAAGTATCTTAGCTGAACTATGGAACAACGTTAACTCCTGAACAAGACTCGTAAGAGATCAGCATGAATATACAGTGAAATGTGATGATCTATTTTCCATGCTTAGATGAATAACAAAGCCATAAATGTTGCACACAAGTAAGATGAGGGTACAATCTATCTGGCTGCCATCCATAGGAGTGAGCATCATGTGCTGACTTGTCGATGTCCCTGCAGTTGTTGTGGCTGTGCATGTCGGGCACACGCATTCGATGAAGGGAACTGTTGAGTGGGAACTATAGCTCCCTTCTGGTGTATGCTTCCCTTGTTGGAGCAGCTGCGGTGAGTCCGAAGACGGTGTGTCTGAAGATGCAGATAACACATAATGTTAAGAACGACATATCTCTTTGATCTGAAGAAATACAATAAGAGATCAACAGCAAGGTACGAGAGTGGTCACACGTCTGTTGACTGAAGACTAAATTGGGGTCACGTGACTTTATTTTATTTTGGTACTGTCCGATCTATGCCAGATGGCTGGCCGTCTTGTGCCTCCCGGCGGACACTGTTTGGAATCTTCCCCGAAGAGCCAGCGACCAACGGCAGAGCAGCCTGCTTCCGCCGCCCGTGCCCCGGCCAAAACCCCGCTCCCCGCCCCACTGCACTGTCGTGGTTCCGCCGCCCCCAGGCCAATCCACAAAGACTCCCCATCATCCAGATCCGGTGGCGGCAGTACCTTCAACCCATGCAACTCTAAAAGATAGCCATCTAAGCACTGCTTCCGCGGCGAACTTGCGGCCCTGCACCCTTACGTTAGACACCAGCCAACCGGCAGCCTAAGAGCTCCGCCGCCTCGTGGGGTGCTGCTTCCAATTGCAAATCGATTGGACCAGAATAAAAATTCAGAAAACTGACACCTAAATAAAGTGATTTGAGATGAGGGTGCGACCTATCTGGGAGCATGGTGAAGTAGGCAGGTCCAGCTGCTGAGTCGGTGAGGCCGGCGCGGTTGCGGTGGCGACCGGTGGCAGGGAAAGAGCGATGTCGTGACGGTCGACGGCTACGCCGAAGCAGCGCCAGGACTCTGGAAGGATCCGAAGTTGTAGCCACTCCGGTGCCGTGAACAACGACGGGGGTGAATCGGCTCTGGTACGGTTCACGCGGCCGTCGTTGAGGTAGCACTAGCAGCACGGAGTAAGACGCACACGGCCCAGTGCACGACGGCAAATGGACAGCGTCTCCGGCATTAGGGAGGAGGGCGGTTGTGAAATTGGTGCGATGGGGGCACCATGAAGGTGGGGCTGAGGTTTCGTGGCTCGGGAGAAGGGAGCTTCCCAGGGAGAAGGTGATTTGGCGCCCACGAGGTATGAATGGGGGCGGGCGGGGGAAATTGGGAGGGGACTGTAACCATGTCTTACGGGCGCATTTGTCTGAAATGTGAGGGGGAGTTATAGTTCTACCCTTGCCTATTGGCTTCTCGGCTTGGGTCTGTGTACTGAGGGTCGGGGATAGTAGAGTAACTTTGCTTCTCTGGGCGGTAGCGATTTCGGGCTAGGAGGGCGTGTTTTGAACTATAGTGGGCGCGAGCGATTTCGGGCGAGGAGAGCGTGTTTTGAAATAGTGGGCGCGAGCTATTTTGGGCGAGGAGAGCGTGTTTTCCCGACCATGGTTTATGAATTATTTGGCACATGTCATTTCGGCCGAGGAGAAGGCGTGCTTGGATGAAGTTACGAACCTACCCTCAATGTACAACGGGCCAATTGATGCGTGTCCCACATAGGACGGTAATTTCGCGTCTCCCATTTATTTGCTTGGGCGAATTCCACTGAGCAGAGAGGATGTTTAACAGTTCGTTCAAATTTTGGGAGAACGAGCATCCACGTCTACCTTACCAAGTCGATTCGGATCAAATTTTGAAATATTAGCTTGCCACTTCTTTTTTAGATGGAGAGATGATGCTCGGGAGTAATGTGTTTTTACATGCTCGTTGCTAGCGATTTACTATATGACAAATAGTTGACCCACTCAAAAACGCGAATCAAACCCAAAATGAAATATCTCGATTCAATGAAATAGCTCGTTCAGTAGGTCAAAATAGTGAACTAAATCCAAGATTGAACACCTCAATCGAGTAGCATGTTGTACATTATTATAGTACTCCATGAACATGTTGAAAGTCAAATTAATGAACTTGTTTAATATACGCATATATCCGTTCATGTGTGGATTGCAGACAACATGTTCTCCAATTTAAATATTTGAATGCAAGTTTATATCAAAACATGGTTTATATAAGTCTTTGATGCATAAAACGTGACCTCCCCCTCTCCCGGACTCTTGCTCTCTCTCTCTCTCT
This sequence comes from Triticum aestivum, assembly GCF_018294505.1. Classification (NCBI taxonomy): domain Eukaryota; kingdom Viridiplantae; phylum Streptophyta; class Magnoliopsida; order Poales; family Poaceae; genus Triticum; species Triticum aestivum. Next base: position 421,427,331 of record NC_057806.1, on the reverse strand, counting down.
CTCTCTCTCTCTCTCTCTCTCGCTGACAATCTTCAATTCTGTCGCACGCATCCGACACAAAAACCTTGTTCGTCCCTCTCACTTCCTCTCCATCTCTCTCTCTCTTTGTGTGTGTGTGTGGGGGGGGTCTTTCTAGTTCGCATGCATATATACACCATCTATAGGTCTCTCTCGCACACTATGTATGATACTCTAGCTAGTCCAAGCTAGATATCTTGGGTGCACTCATCGTACGCACACAGATTCCTTGGATCTTTGCCTGTAACTCTCTCACGCACCACTATGTCGTCTCGGAGCTCTTCCCCCCTCTCTCAAACTCTCCATCCACCTGGGTCACACATACACATGCATATCTCACTCACACTCGATAGGCTCATCTAAAACTCTATCTCTCCCCCTCGTTCTCTCTCCATCTCACACGCGCACACACACAACCTCATGCCCAGCTAGCCAAGTATGATGGTCTCTCACTCAATTGTAGGCACACGCAGTCCCCCTATATGTATATGACTAGCTAATCTTAGTCTCCATCACAAACATGTGCATGGTCTATCTCGATTTCTCTCGGGCCAACTTTCTATCACGCACGCACTCCCTCGATCTCCCATCCATATAGTCCCCTCATGATCTCGACGGGATCTCTCTATCAAAAACACACCCTCTCTCCCTCCCCATGTGTCCATGCCATCCATGTGTCCCTCTTGACCTTTGTTCCTTGTTGGCCACACCTCTATTGGACATGTGCTACAGGGGTGTCTCTCTCTGTTGCAAACAATCACACACTAGCTATCTTCGTGTATCTCCTCGCCTCGCTTTTCCATCTCGGAGATGCATGCGTGATATGTTCGCATAAGAAACGAAAAAACACACACTCTCTCTAATTTATCATTTGTTGTCACTTTCTCTTTCACACACATACTCTTTTTGCACACTTACTCATTATCCTTCACACACACTTGATCTGTCTCGACTGAGGCACTCTCCTCGGTCCATAGCATATAGATTTATTGAAAAGTCAAACATCACAAAGTATGACCATGTACGTGGAGAAAAAGAATTACATCTAGTACGGCAAACATATACCATTAGATTCACCATGAGATGTAGTTTTGTATGATGTATCTTTGGTATTGTAGATATAAATAACATTTGCGTAAACCTGATCAAAGTTTCCAAAGTTTGACTTCTAAAAAATTTACATGCACTGCATTATCGAGCGGATGGAATATCTCTTTCCCCCTCTCAGCTATCTGACACACCACTCAGCCTTATCGGGGCTCCTCAATCTATCTCAAACTTTATTGGTCAGTTTGGTTCATGACCTGACCCTCATGCCTTGATGGCTGGTACTGCCTGGTGTGGACGTGAGATGTAAAATACTTCTGCCTGGCCAGGCTTGTGTGGTGCTGAAGCGTTTGGTTCATGCCTGGGCCAGGCAAAGCATCAACGTCCCATCAATCAATCCATGCATCAATTATTTAATGCTAATATCCATCCATGTTGCTGTTAGCCTCATGGCCACACGACCAGGCACGACCGGGCGTTCGAAATCGGTCGCCTAGGCCAGGCTACTTGCAGTGTTTGGAGTTCAGCCAGGCTAATTAAATTGCAAGGGAACCCAGGCCAGGCGGGCTTTCTTTTTCACAGGGTAGCAACCAAACAAGCGTGCATGAAATCTAGCCACAACCCCAGGCCAGGCAAAAGATGCTCAGGACGCAAGCCAAACTGGCCTTATACCTCCCTGGTTCACACATACACATGTCTCGCTCGCGCTATACATATAGACACATCCAACACTCTCCGCCCTTGTTCTCTCTCCATGTGACACGCACCCCCCGAAGTACCATAATCCCTCAATCCATCATAGGCGCAAGCACTCCTCCCCCCTCCTAAGTATGATTATCTCTTACTAGCCATCAGGAACACACATATTGTCTCGTTCCATCCATACGTCTATCTCGATATCTCTCGGGGCATCTTCTATCGCGCACACACCTTGTCACTCGATCTCCCACCCATGTAGTCCCATCACGATCTCCAGGGGATCTCTCTATGGCAAACATACACTCTCTCCTCCCCATGTCTTCATTTTCTTCGTACGTCTCTCTCAACCTCTCTCCCTTGTTTGTCAGACCCCTCTTGGCCACGTGCTAGGGGTCTTGCTCTCTCGGTTCCAAACAACTACACACTATATCCTCACCTTGCCTCCTTTGTCAAAGATGCATGTGTGATATGTTTGCATAAGACACGCACACTTTTTCTCTACTTTTATCGTGTGTTGTCCATGTATCTTTCACACACGCACACACACTTTTTTCACTCTCTCTCTCTCTCTCTCTCTCTCTCTCTCTTGTTAGGGACTCTATCACGTCCATAAGCATATGTATGTTTTGAAAAGTCAAACCTCAGAAACGTTTGACCAGGTATATGTGGAGAAAAACATTTACATCTGGAACAATCATTAGATTCATCACAACATGTACTTACTTCATACTATCATTTATCTTTGGTATTGTAGATATAAGTAATTTCTTTATAAACTTGGTCAAAGTTTCAAAATTTTGACTTCAAAAAAATGTTGGAACTACATTATCGAACGGAGGGAGTAGCTCTTTCTCTCTCTCTGCTATCTCTCACGGGCCTCCCCTCTCACTCCAACTCTCTATAACGACGGATTATACGCTCACTATGTCAGCGTATAGCTCCGTATATTGTTTAGTTGACCGGTCAACCAATCCACATGCTGCCTTGTCAGCTCGTGTTCTGTATCTTCGTGTGCTGGCCCATGTTGCAGTGGGTGAAAATAAGTAAACTAGAGGCCCATTTGACACACGGTGAAGTAAACAAAGTTGAAACCACTTGGGGTAGCACCCCGCACACTAGTAAATTGAGGGCGCATTGAGGACAAACTTCTTGCGCGCGAAGGACACACTCGCGCACAATTCACCATTGTGTGGCGGCATGCACAGAAGGACGCCCTCGCGCACACCCAGCACACAACACACACCAGCACACGTGTATACCGGCATCGCTGCCGGTTGAGATGGACGGCGAGGCAGCCAACAAGCGGAGGCGGCTCGAGCCAAAACTGCATCTGGCGAGCCTAGACTTCATCAGCAGCCTCCCCGACGACACGCTGCTCGTCATCATTGGCCTCCTCCCCACCAAATCTGCCGTGCGGACCGCCCTGCTCTCCCGGCGGTGGCGCCCCCTCTAGCGCTGCGTCCCCCTCAACGTCACCGTCGACAGCTTCCTCTGCAACGGGGATTGCAAACGCATGGCCGCAGTCTCCAAGATCCTTTCATTGCACCTTGAGCCAGCCAAACACCTTGACATCCGCATGTTCAGTACGAACTGCAAGCTCCAACCCAAGTTCGACAAGTGGTTCTTATCCCCCGCCCTAGATCAGCTCGAGGAGCTCAGCTATGAAGCTGGACGATGTCGCTCTCTGCCGCCGTCCGTGCTCTGCCTCATGCCAATGCTACACCGCGCCAGCTTCATCTCCTGCTATCTTCCCTAGATTAATGCCGCGTGCGCTCTTCTTCTCCCTGAACTCAAGCAGCTCGACCTCTTCGACGTTGTCATCTCAAAGAAGGCTATGGAGCACCTGCTCCGCAGCTATACTGCGCTCGAGTACCTTCGTCTTGAGCAGATCCACGGGTTCATTAGCCTCCACATCGCCTCGATGAATCTCCGATGGATTTATGTGTCTTGTTGGCCCTGCAACAAGACATGAATTGGGAAGAGATCACTCCAGCTGTTCCACATTATGGTCATTGAGAATGCGCCTTTCCTCAAGAGATTGCTTGTATCGGATCTAGAAGGTCCAACAAAAATCAGGGTCATTGACGCGCCGAAATTGACAGCGTTGGTGTACTCGTCTGCCAAATTCTCCGAACTCTTTATTGGATCCGTAATCGTTTAGGTACAACACTCATCTTCTTCTCCGTCTTCTTGAAATTCACATTTTTAAATTTCTTCTTGATGTATTTAGGACCGTCTTCCAAAAAATGATTCCCACAAGCTTGACCCAGTCCATGCGCACAGTGAAGATCTTAGCACTAAAATCTATCGGCCCCAATCTGGATCAAGTTGTTGGATTCCTTACATGCTTTCCCTGCACGGAGAAGCTACTCATCGAGGTGAAACTTCTTTCCTATGAGTAAACGGTAGTCACAACGTAGCTCAATTTTTTCGTAATTTTCCCAAATTACGATGACAAGTGTAGTGTTCAAAACTGCATCTACGCACTGCACCGAAAGAAATGTATTTAGTATTTTTTCTCACGTGATCACCTGCATCGGTTTTATGATGTACTACTATAGTAGCCTAGGCTAGTCATAGTGGAAAGTAACTTAGACTACTCCAGCAACTCTATGGTTACCCTAATAGCAAGTACTACCTCCATCCTGGTTTACTCTTCCAATTTTGTAGTATCAAAATTTGACCATAGATTTAACTGACAAAATGTTAATGCATGTCACTAAGAACTATATCTTTGGATTTGTATTTGAACATAATTTCAAATGGTGAAATTTTTAGTGACATGCATTGTCGGGGAAACTGATCCACCAACACCTATAGGGACGGAGCCCCTTTCGGTTCGGAGGGGGGCGGAGATCGAGCAAAGAGCGGATCGAGGCGGTACACACGAGCAGTTTTACCCAGCTTCGGGCCGCATGGATGCATAAAACCCTACTGCTGCTTGTTTGTGTGTATTGAATTCTTGCTCAGGAGCGATGGACGCTGCCAGACCGAGCGTGAGGGTGTTTCTGATGTTTCGAATGAGCCGAACCAGCCGAACCCCCTTCTACATTGTGCTTGGGCCTCCTTTTATACTCTCAAGGGGTCACCGACAGGTGGCAACGTAGACTAGAAGGGTAAAAATGGAAAAGGATGCGGTAGGTGCAGCTACCGCTACTGTGGATACAGTGCACCCTACCTAATTCTGATGGCAGGGGACAAGGTCATTGAATGCCTGTCTGAGTTGCCTAAACAGTGCAAAAAGTGACCGTTAGGAGCGCCACCGTTTGCCACGATGGCCTTCTCTTCATCTCCGCTTGCCACCACGCACCCCTAGCTGCGCGGCCTCCTGCCACGTGTGCTTGGGAGAGTCCTAGAGCGACACGTTAGCAGGTGTGCTGGAGCGCGGGCACGAAGTGGGGGTTTCCCGCGGCAAGCTCCTTGCCGCGGTCGTCGTCTTGTCGAGTCCAGAAGCTTGTCGCTCGCCAGATCTTGCCGGGACGTGTGGTGCGTCGTGGTAAGTTTCTTGTGGCGCCTTGGTTGGCCTTCCCGGCAAGCTCCTCTTGCCGGGGTCTTGTCTCTTCATCTTAAATACTTTGTTCTTGAATGGATCCAAAGGAACCCACGGAGGACTCTGGCGGTCGTCCGGCAAGCCTTGCCGCGGGGCGCTGCAACTGCCCGTGCACGAGTTCGGGATACTAGGGTACCCCTACTCTAGTACACCGACAGGAGCCCCCGGGCCTGGGCCATACACGGTGCCGAGCACTGTTGGGCCAGGCCCAAAACAGGGCACGGGCACGCGCGGGCCTGGGGTATGCCGAATCTAACTCCGTATCCACCGCACCCCCCGCAACGGCACGCGTCAATCACCGCGTCGTGTGGGAGATCGTGGGTGGTTCTTTATTCGGAAAGAGCGCAACGTCCTCCCCCTCCTCCTTATAAGGAGGGGAAACAGGGGTATTTCCCCTATCTTCGTCATTCGCTGCTGCAATCTCAGAAACCTCCGCCGCCCTCCTCCGCTTCCAAAGTCGAAAGAGAGCAGCGCTCCTCTCCCGTTGCCGCCGCCACTACCAGCGTCGTCGATCTCCCCCACCGCCTCCGCCATGGCTCCGAAGCCCGGAAAGGGGAAGGCCGCGAAAGCTGTGAAGTCGACCGAAGCGCAGCGGCTTGAGGCGCTGCAGAAAGAGCGGGCCACCTTCCTCCCCGAGCTCTCCGCAAAGGATCTGAGGGAGTGGTACTATCTCTTCTGGTCAACGGAGACACGGGCGCATCCGCGCACAAAGGTACTCTCCGCCATCACCTTGCAAGAAGCTCCAGTTGGCGGGTACCCTTTCTTTGCCATGTTCTTATACTGCGGGCTCTGCCCGCCATTCTCTGATTTCTTCTGTGATATCATGAACACCTACGGGCTCCACCTCCTTGATTTTACCCCCAACGCCGTTCTGACCATGGCAGTTTTCGCCCATCTATGCGAAAACTTTGTCGGAGTCCACCCCAACGTAGCTCTCTTCCGCCATTTCTTTATGCCTCGTGTCGAGAGAGGGGAACCTCTTGCCGGTGGGATCGCCTGGATCTCGCGGGCCGGCAAGAATGAGACCTATCTGGAGGGGGAGCTCCGCAGCAAGTGGGACGAGTGGAGAGCAGATTGGTGCTGGGTTGTAGAAGAGAGCCCGCAGCCGTTCACCGCCCTGCGCCAAGCCCCAGCAGTGTGAGGCAATGATTGGAGCGCTCTGTCCGCGGACGATGACAAGTTGAAGATCGCCACCACCCGGATCTTGTGCCTCAGGCTTGCCGGGTTGACTGTAGGAGCTGTCGACGCAGATTTCCTCCGCCGCCGCATCGCCCCTCTGCAGGCGAAGGGGAGATCTGCCTGGGAATTTGGAGGCCCGGCAGACATCATGAGGTTGCGCCCAGGCCTCAACTTCAATTTCACCGTCATAGAATTGGACGGGATACTTAAGGAAATATTCAAGCACGACCCGCAGCATCCCGAGTGGTTCAGGTTGCCGGCAGGCGTCGTGCCTCTGTGTAACAACTCCTCGCGCGACCGCATCTGCGCAATGATGCCGTTGTGTGACTCGCACGGGATCGCTCCAACTTTGCAAGAGCCCACCGGCGACGTCGTGCAGCAGTTCTTCGACAGCCTAGTGGAGGTGGCGGTCAATGCTGACGAGAAGAAGCTCCTCACCCGCGACACCACTGATCAAGAGATGGAGCGCATCGCCACCAGGGCGGAAGAGGCGGCGGCAGCCGCGGCCGCGGGTGAATTCGGGTTCACCGTGGAGGAAGCGGACGCGGCGTTGGCGATGAGTCTTGCGGAACGGGAGTAGCCCGAAGAGGAAAAAGAGCTCGCCGCGCCCGACGCCGAGTCGAACGAGCCCGCCGAGGGTGCGAGCGGCCCGCCATCTCCGAGGAGCTTGCCGCGAGCAGGGCCCGCAGCGCAGCCCCCAGCGCAGCCAAGGAGGCGCCTCCGCAGGGTCAGCGACGTAGCAGGGCGGCAAGTGGGCCAACAGCCGCAGCGTCGCGCGACGCACTCTACCGTGGCAAGTACGGTTGCCGCGGGAGAGCCTCCCGCCGTAGCGACAACTGAAGCGGGGCCGTCTCGGGCTGGCGCCGCAGTCCCCGCCAAGCGGCCAAGGGATCCCACCCCTCCACCTCGTCGCGCCGGGGATGGGCCGAACTTCGACCTCTCCGCGCTCAGCTCCGACGAGGAAGAGGAAGAAGAGTAAGATTCCCTTGCTTGTTCTTGTAGTTCTTCAACTTGCCATTCCTGTCTTGCATCTGATCTGACCCACCCTGGACTCTCCCTTTTCAGGACTCTGGCCCAGAGGGCGGCGAAGAGGGCCAAGGCTCAGGTGGTGGTCATCGAGGACGAGCCCACTGCGACGACAGGAGGCGCGCCCAAGACCACCTTGCCGGATCCAGCCATCACTTTGCAGAGCAGCCCCCAGCGCAGCCCCCAGCGTAAGCATATGGTTTACTTTCTTCTTCTGGGTGCGCGTGGTTGCTCTTTTCCTTTGTTGACATCTGATCACTAGTTTGTTTGTGCAGGAGCAGAACAGCTTCATCAGGAGGGCATGGTGATCTCCTCCGACTCGTCGTCTGCTTCGACTACGCTGCCAAGGGCGGACTCCCCGGCAAGGGAGCGTTCTCCGGCAAGGAAGCGATCTCCGGCAAGGGAGGAGTCTCCGGCAAGGGGGGAGTCTCTGGCAAGGGACAGCGCCAACGATGCCCCGGTGGTGGAGGTCATGACAGCAGATCCTAGCACAGGTAGTTCTCCTTGCCCGAAACTTTCCTTGTAGTCTTCTGCTGATTTCTCTTCTCGGATACTTGTTTGATTTCTCCTTCTTCTCCGGTCGGCAGACCCACCCTCCGCGGATCCGATGGAGACCGAAGCGGGCGGCGAGGAGGACGCGCGCGGCAATACTAATGATGCCGCGGCCACCGAAGAAGGAGCTGGCGCTGACATGCCCGCCGGCGAAGAGGCCGCCAAGGCTGCCGCCGAGGAAGCTGGCGGGGGATCTGGCGATCGCACTGACGGCCCTGAGGCCGCAGGAGAGTCAGGCGCTGCACCGACCGCCGATCCTTCCACTGCTGCCGCAGCGTCAGGCTCCGAGGAGCCCCAGCCCGGCGCCTATCTGAAGGCTGGCGAGGGCATCTTCATCAAGCTCCCCTGGGCGTCGAGCTCCAGGGCGCCGGTGGAAGGAGAAGCTCTGGATGGGGAGGTGCTTGCCTCCGCCGGGTTGTCGATCGTTGACGCACCAGGAAGCAGCAGTGACGAGCCCGAGGAGGAGCGGCTGCTGCGGAGGCTGCTGGCGCTCTATCGTGCCCGCCAAGTCAAGTTGGAGTCCCGGGAATCGCTTGTCGCGAGGGCGAGCGTGGACATAGAGAAGCGTGCGGAGGAGCTCCGGGGTCTTCGCCAAGAAACTCTCCGGGCCTTGGCGGAGGAGCGGGAGCAGCTTGCTGAGGAGCAGAAGGCCTTCCTCCTTGAGAAGGCTGAGGCTGAAGAGCAGGAGCGGCTCACCGGCGAGAAGCTGTACGCGCGAGAAGGTGAGCTGACTCAGCGGAAAGTGAACCTCGACAGCCATGAAGAGGAGCTTGCCGCGCGCGAACGGGCACTTGGCGGGACGCTCCAAGAGGCAAAGGATGCGGCTGCGGCTGCCAAGGCCGCCAAGAAAGAATTGGAGGCAAAGGTGGCGCAGCTAGAAGCTGATCTGAAGGTTGGTGGCGAAGAGCTTGCCGCACTCAAGCTAGAGCGCGAGAAGGACGCCCTTGCCCACGGTGAGCTGCAGGGCCGACTCGCCGAGAGGGGCAAGGAACTGAGCGCCGCCAAGGATTCCAACGCAGATCTGACGCTGAAGCTGGCTACCTTGACGGAGACGTTGGACAGCGCCAGGAAACGGGAGGCAGACTTGAAGAAAGACATCAAGGCCAACGATGCGCTGCTGGCGAGGGCCGCCGAAACCCAGAATCTTCTCAGAGATACTGTGGCGCTCTGGACGGAGGGCCTCGTGAACATTGCTGCAGTCATCGAAGAGGAGCTGGTGCAATTGGGGGTGGAAGGCTTCGGGTACTCCTCCGACGAGAACCTCCAACCCAGCGCCAAGCTCACTCTGTTCTTCAAAGGCATGGTGGCGGCGCTCCAGCAACTCTGGGAATGGATCCCAAAGCAGTTGGCCGACGAGTCACGCTCGATTTGTGCCGGAGTTCTGGAGAAGGTGCTGGTGAAGGTGGCCTTCCGCAATCCGGGCCTCAACCTCACCAACGTCCTCAAGAGGCTGCCGGCGGATGCTGATCTTGACGCACTTAAGGCCCTCGTTGCACCCATTGTGGACACGGTGAACAAGGTCAAAAGGGTTGACGGCGGTCGCGTAGATTAGGCTGTCTGTTTTCTTCTTTTCTTGTCGCTGCCAGTCATGTCATGGGAACACTTTATTAGAGGCGCGACAAGTTATTTTTGTAATATAGCTCTATCTTATGGAATGATTGCAATGTTATTCCCTTTACTTGATCCCTCCCTTTGTATGTCTTTTTACCCTACGCTTTTAGGGAACTTGCCGGTGCAGACACCTGGGCCGCGAGCGCTGAGTGCGGGACGTCAGCAGCCTGCTGGCGGTGCTGCTACCGGCAAGAAACCTTGTCGCAACTAGTTGCAGCTTACTTAAGTTGCTGAGCGAACTCGAAACAAAGTAAGGGCGCTAGCGGCTCACTTAAGTTGCTGAGCGGACTCGAAGGAAAGTAAGGGCACTAGCAGCTCACTTAAGTTGTTGAGCGGACTCGAAACAAAGTAAAGGAGCAACTAGCTACGAGTTGGTTCCTCCGCGCACAGGTTTTCCATACAAAGTGCGGTCGTTCAAGGGAGATAACTTAAAAAATTAAAATTTGATTGCTCAAACTTTGGCAACTTAGCTTTTCTGTCGTCTGCTTCCCGGCAAGGAGAAACTCTCTTGAACGGCCCATTCCACACCATTATCTTTTCCTTCCCCCCCGGCAAACCTTGTGGGCGATGGAACCTTCTTTTCCTTTAGAAGAAAAAGAAAGAAGAGAAAATAATAGTATGGAGCTCTTCGGCTCGTTACTGCTTACCGGGGTCTGGTGCTGCACAAAGTGTCAGATAGCATATGCAAAAAAGGATTATAGCATAAAAAAAGATGAAAAGATGTGCGGGGCACATGAACTTTACTGGTGCACGGGGTCTGCGCCCGGCTTTGTACAAAGGATTACATGCAACAGCGGCAAGACTTGTACAAAAGGTGGTTGTCGGAAAAGCTTCCGGCAACCGCGCCCTACGGGTAAAACTTACGAAGATGTTCTATGTTCCAGGAGTTGCTCACCGGAATGCCATCTTCGGTCTCAAGGCGGACAGCGCCAGGCCTCGTGACTCGTCTTACCCGATAAGGGCCTTCCCACTTCGGCGTCAACTTGTTGGAATTCTTGGCGGACTGAACGCGCTGAAGAACAAGGTCGCCTTCCTCGAAACTTCTGGCTTTAACTTTGCGGCTATGGTAGCGACGCAAAGCTTGCTGGTAGCGAGCGGCTCGCACAGTAGCCTGAAGACGCTCTTCCTCAAGGAGCAGCGTGTCATCTTGGTGCAACTGCTCTTGCTCGATCTCATCATAAGCGAGCACTCGAGGTGACCCGTAAACGAGTTCCGTGGGGAGAACTGCCTCTGCTCCATAGACTAGAGCGAAAGGTGTCTGGCCAGTGGCTCGATTTGGTGTCGTTCTGATTGACCAAAGAACCACCGGCAACTCCTCGATCCAGTTCTTTCCGCACTCGTGCAGCCTGTCGAAAGTTCTGGTCTTGAGCCCGCGCAGCAGTTCAGCATTTGCCCTCTCTGCTTGACCGTTGCTTCTCGGGTGAGCAACAGAAGCGAAGCAGACCTTGGCCCCAAGGTGTTGGACATACTGCATGAAGGTGCGGCTCGTGAATTGCGTGCCGTTGTGGGTGATGATCCTGTTAGGGATCCCGAAACGACAAACAATCGACCTGAAGAACTTGATTGCTGACTGTGCTGTCACCTTCCTCACTGGCTGCACTTCCGGCCACTTTGTGAACTTGTCGATTGCGACGTACAAGAACTCAAAGCCCCCGACAGCTCGGGGGAAGGGGCCGAGGGTGTCGAGCCCCCAGACCGAAAATGGCCAGGATAAAGAGATCGTCTGGAGAGCTTGAGCTAGTTGGTGTATCTGCTTGGAATGGAACTGGCACGCTTCACACTTGGTTACTTGTGCAGTTGCATCCTGGAGGGCTGTCGGCCAGAAGAAGCCTTGTCGGAATGCTTTGCCGGCAAGTGCTCTTGTGCCAATGTGGTGACCACATATGCCTCCATGTATCTCTGCCAACAGCTGTTGTCCATCTTCCCGGCGAATGCACTTCAATTTCACACCGTTGAGTCTTATTCTATACAGTGTGTTGTCGACAAACTTGTACATACTTGACTGCCAGGCTACTCTTTCCGCTTCTTCTTGCTCTTCGGGAAGCTCTCCTGTCTAAAGGAAATGGACAATCTGCTGTGCCCATGCTGGAGCTTGTGGCTCGACAACAAGGACTAAAGGCGTATCTGCTGCTGCGTGAACATCTGCTTCTACGGCAAGGACTTGCGGCCCTGCCGGAGCTTGATGTTCCCCGGCAAGCTTGCCGGAGCAAAACTTGTCGGGAGCGTCTGCTTCGATGGAACAAACCATAAGGTTTGCCGGAGCAGACTGCCCCTCAGCACTCTTGGTGTTGATCTTGGGGACTTTCTTGGCGGCGGCTTCGGGGAGCTCTGCCGGAAAGTAGTCACCGGAAACCAACTTCCTCTTCTTGCTTTGTTCAGTTGATGGTGTTATGAATGGTTGAGTCAACTTGAGCACAAAGATCCCTGGTTCCACAGGTACTTTTAGTGCGGCGCACTTTGACAGGCCATCAGCAATGTCATTCTGAGCTCTTGGGATATGCTCCATTTGTAGGCCGTCAAAGTGCTCTTCTACCTTCCTCACTTCATCAACATATGCTTCCATCAACGGACTCTGGTAATTCTTGTTCACTTGGCGGACGACAAGCTGTGAGTCACCCCTGACAATGAGCTTCTTGATCCCAAGGTCTGCTGCGATTCTGAGACCGGCAAGCAATCCTTCATACTCTGCAGTATTGTTGGTTGCTTGCTCTTTGGGAAAGTGCATCTGGACTACGTACTTGAGGTGCTCTCCGGTGGGTGCGACAAGCAGCACGCCTGCACCGGCGCCTTTCAGCGAGAAGGCACCATCAAAGTACATCAGCCACTCCTTGCTTGTCTCTTTGACGGGGATGCTTGTCTCTGGAATTTCTTCGTCTGGGGTTGGCGTCCACTCTGCTATGAACTCTGCCAATGCTCTGCTTTGGATAGTTGAAGTGCTCTCAAACTTGAGGCCAAAACTTGAAAGTTCCAGCGCCCACTCGACAATCCTGCCTGTTGCTTCTGGATTTTGCAGTATCCTTTTCAGCGGAAAGCGAGTGACGACTGTGATCTCATGTGCTTGGAAGTAATGGCGCAGCTTTCTCGAGGCCATGAGGAGGCCGAAAAGCAACTTCTGCACTCCAGAGTACCTTGATCTGGCTCCCTGCAGAAGGGAACTGACAAAGTAAACTGGGCGCTGCACCATTTTCTTCTGCACCTTGTTGTGTGTCTGCGCAGATCCATCTTTGTCGGGACAAGAGCTTGCTGGACCAGAGCTTGTCGGCGAAGCCCCCTGCTTGTCGCTGGATGGAACTGCCGTGGTTGCTGGCTCATCATCTGCCTCCCTCTCCACCACTAACGCAGCACTAACCACTTGGTTGGTTGCCGCTATATATAACAGTAACTTCTCTTGCGGCTTAGGTGCGACAAGCGTTGGAGTGGAGGACAGGTTTCTCTTCAAGTCCTGCAGCGCAGCCTCCGCTTCCGGAGTCCATTTCATTGGACCTGCCTTTTTCAAATTTTGAAAAATGGCAGGGCGCGCTCAGCAGATCTGGAGATAAACCTGCTGAGAGCAGCCACGCAACCGGCAAGCCTTCGCACATCCTTGACGCGCTTCGGTGCTTCAATCTGCTCGATGGCCTTGATCTTGTCGGGGTTGGCTTCAATTCCCCGTTGAGACACAAAGAACCCAAGAAGCTTGCCGGAAGGGACTCCGAACACGCACTTCTCGGGATTGAGCTTGAGGTTGATCCTGCGCAGATTTGCAAAAGTTTCTTCTAAATCTTGGATCAGGGTAGCCTTGTCCTTGCTCTTGACCACTATATCATCCATGTAGGCTTCCACATTTCTGTGTATCTGTGGCTCAAAAGCGACATGGACTACCCTTGCAAATGTTGAACCAGCATTCTTCAACCCAAAGGGCATCCGTACAAAACAGAATGTGCCGCAAGGGGTGATAAATGCGGTTTTTTCCTCATCCTCTTCTGCCATGAAGATTTGATGGTATCCTGAATATGCATCAAGAAATGAAAGCAAATCACATCCAGCTGTGGAGTCAACAATCTAGTCAATGCGCGGCAAGGGAAATGGATCTTTGGGACAAGCTTTATTGACATCAGTGAAGTCTATACAAAGCCTCCATTTCCCGTTCGCCTTGCGCACGACTACAGGATTGGCCAACCACGTGGGATGGAGCACTCCTCTGACAAGGCCTGCTGCTTCCAATTTCCTGATCTCTTCTGCAATGAACTCTTGGCGCTCCACCGGTTGCTTCCTGACTCTCTGCTTGACGGGCCGCGCATGAGGACAGACGGCAAGGTGGTGCTCAATTACTTTCCTGGGAACACCGGGGATATCAGACGGTTGCCATGCAAACACGTCGACATTCGCCCGCAGGAAAGCAATGAGCGCGCTTTCCTATTTGTGGTCAAGCGTGGCACTGATGGTGAAGGTACCACCAGTGCCGTCCTCCTTGGCGGACACCTTCTTGGTCTCGGGTGGAGCTGCCATCGTCTTCTTGCACTTGCCGGTGGAGCTCGATGGTGCGTCCTCGATGGTAGCGGAGCACTCCGAAGAGGTGCGTTTGCCAGAGTAGGCATCAGAGCTCTTGCCGGACTTTGTCTTCTTCTTCCCCCCGGGAGCTTCAGCGGCAAGTGTGTTGTGATCAGCTGTGGCTGCTGCTTCACAGTAGATCTTGTCTGCGCAGATAAGGGCATCCTTCTTGTCGCTGGGGACAGAGATGACACTTATCAGGCCTGGCATCTTGAGCATGTTGTATGCATAGTGAGAGGCTGCCATAAACTTGGCGAGCGCTGGACGGCCAAGGATCCCATTGTAAGGCAATGGAAAATCGGCAACGTCAAATGTGACCCTCTCAGTTCTGAAGTTCAGCTCGCTGCCAAATGTGACCGGCAGCGTGATCTTTCCCTTCGGCTTGCTTCTTCCCGGGCTGATTCCTTGGAATGTGCCGGTCTCTTCGAGCTTGCTGTTAGGGATCTGGAGTTTCTGAAGGACCACGGAGGAGATCAGATTCAAGCCGGCCCCGCCGTCAACTAGCATCTTCGTGACCTTGAGGTTGCGGATAGTTGGTGAAACCAACATCGGCAAGCACCCGACCGCAGTTACGCGATCAGGATGATCCTCAATGTCAAAGATGATAGGCGTGCTGGACCATTTCAGGGGCTTGCGTGACTCTATGGATGGCTCTGCTGCATTCACTTCTCGCATCCACTGTTTGAGTTGGCGGTGCGAAGTATGCAGAGAAGCACCACCGTCAACGCACAGAACCTCTGTAGCTTTCTGAAATTCCTGCTCATCGGCCTCCTCATCATCCATGTCTTCGTCGTCGTCGTCATCTTCATCCTTGTCACGGCGCGGGGAGGTCTGTCTCCTTGCCGCTGCTTGGCCTTGCCACGGCGTCCTCCTCGGCCGGGACGTTTCTTGCCGGATCCACCAGTTCCTTCCTGGGCCTTCTCCTTGTCGCGCCGCTCGTACTCAGCTTTCTGTTGCTCAACAAGCTGTTCGACTTTCTTGCAGTTCTGGAGATCGTGACCCTTGGTGCGGTGAATCTTACAATACTGCTTGCCGGAGCTGTCTTGCTTTTCGGCGGCCGCCACAGGCTGGGCCTCCTTGCCGGAGCCACAATCCTTAGTTTCCTTGGCGCCACCTTCGTTGCCGGTCTGCTCGACAGCTAGCACTTCCTTGCCCTTTTTCCTTCTGTTGTTCCGCCGCCGGCCTTTCTTTGTCGGGGCGGCGTCCTCACTGTCGGATCCTCCTGCTCATGTACTCTCTCCGGGGAGCCTCCTCCCCTCTTCAGCGCGTGCACACTTGTCGGCCAGGGCGTAAAGCTCGCTGACGTCTCTGATCTTACACATCGCCATCTCCTCCCTCATCCTTCGGTTTCGCACGTTCTGATGGAACGCGCTGATGATCGCGGCGGGGTGGACGTCTGGGATGTTGTGCTGTACACGGCTGAATCTCTGAATGTACTTGCGTAGTGGCTCCCCTTCCTTCTGGGCGAACAGATGAAGATCGCTCTCTTGGCCATGTGGCTTGTGGCCGCCTGTAAAGGCGCCGACAAACTGATGGCATAAATCTGCCCAAGAGGAGATGGAATTGTCCGGCAAGTGCATGAGCCAGGACCTGACGTTGGGCTTGAGTACCAGTGGGAAGTAGTTGGCAAGGATCTTGTCGTCCCGTCCCCCGGCAGCCTGCACCGCGATGGTGTAGATGCTGAGGAACTCCGACGGATGCGTCTTGCCGTCGTACTTCTCTGGTACGTCTGGTTTGAAATTCTTTATGCTGGGCCACTGGATTTGCCGCAGCTCACGGGTGAACGCAGGACAACCTACCGCGTACGGCAGATCGCCTGGTTCCCCTGGCGCATGCATGTCAACAGAGGGCCCAGCGCGCTTGTCGGATTGACGTCGCGCTTCTCTTCGGCGCTCGATGCGGGTTCGAGCGTCTTCTTGTTGTCGTTCATGGAGAACTTGGCGCTGGTCGCGACAAGCTCGTGGGTCCGACGACGCGGTGGAGCCGCTGTCAGGGTGGACCCGGCGAGTCGGCGATTTTGGCCTTCGTAGTGGAGAGTGCATGGAAGTCGCACCCCCATCGTTCTTGTCGCCACCGGCCCGCGTCCGGCAATCTTGCTGCGGCAGAGAATTGCTTGGTTGCCGCGCAGTGTCGCCGTTGGCGAAGCCGATGAGGCTCTGGATAGTGGCCCTCCATTCGTCGGTCTTGTCCGCCGTTGGAGGATAGTCTAGGAGCAGTTGAGCTCGCGCCAAGGCTTCTGCTAGAGTGGTGGGCGGCGGAGGTGAACGGTGTGAGGAGTGGAGCGTGCTCGGACTCCTAACCAAGTTAGAAGGAGCAGCGTCCCGTCCAGGCGACCGCACCTCACTGGGGCCAGCATGCTGGCGTGCATGCTGGTCTTGAACGCCACGCAAACCACCAGCTTGATCTTGGGCCAGCGGACGTATGGTGCTGCGAACGCTATGACGCTGCTGGTCCCGCCCTTCCTGAGATGGGCGCGGTGGGCGTATGGACGCCGAGGTCTGCGCGGCCTTGTCCTTGGACTTGGCAGCGCTGTGGGCACCCTCGTTGATGTCCATTCTTCCGCCGGCGTCCACTCCACCGTCCGCCTGCTCCGGAGGTGGTGGAAGCGACGCAGACAGGGCTGTTGCCCCCGAAGCCTTCTTCTTTGGTGGCATGTTGACGAAGATGATGAAGATTTAGCTCGCGTGCATGCCGGATCGGGTTCGCACAATCTCGACGCCCCCTACATGGCGCGCCAAAGATGTCGGGGAAACTGATCGACCAACACCTATGGGGACGGAGCCCCTTTCGGTTCGGAGGGGGGCGGAGATCGAGCAAAGAGCGGATCGAGGCGGTACACACGAGCAGTTTTACCCAGCTTCAGGCCGCACGGATGCGTAAAACCCTACTGCTGCTTGTTTGTGTGTATTGAATTCTTGCTCAGGAGCGATGGACGCTGCCAGACCGAGCGTGAGGGTGTTTCTGATGTTTCGAATGAGCCGAGCCAGCCGAACCCCCTTCTACGTTGCGCTTGGGCCTCCTTTTATACTCTCAAGGGGTCACCGACAGGTGGCAATGTAGACTAGAAGGGTAAAAATGGAAAAGGATGTGGTAGGTGCAGCTACCGCTACTGTGGATACAGTGCACCCTACCTAATTCTGACGGCAGGGGACAAGGTCATTGAATGCCTGTCTGAGTTGGCTAAACAGTGCAAAAAGTGACCGTTAGGAGCGCCACCGTTTGCCACGATGGCCTTCTCTTCATCTCCGCTTGCCACCGCGCACCCCTAGCTACGCGGCCTCCTGCCACGTGTGCTTGGGAGAGTCCTAGAGCGACACGTTAGCAGGTGTGCTGGAGCGCTGGCACGAAGTGGGGGTTTCCCGCGGCAAGCTCCTTGCCGCGGTCGTCGTCTTGTCGAGTCCAGAAGCTTGTCGCTCGCCAGATCTTGCCGGGACGTGTGGTGCGTCGTGGTAAGTTTCTTGTGGCGCCTTGGTTGGCCTTCCCGGCAAGCTCCTCTTGCCGGGGTCTTGTCTCTTCATCTTAAATACTTTGTTCTTGAATGGCTCCAAAGGAACCCACGGAGGACTCTGGCGGTCGTCCGGCAAGCCTTGCCGCGGGGCGCTGCAACTGCCCGTGCACGAGTTCGGGATACTAGGGTACCCCTACTCTAGTACACTGACATGCATTGGCATTTTCTTAGGTTAATCTATGGTCAAAATTTTATACTAAATACGAGGTAGTATTACAAAAGTGGGCTATGTAGGCCAAAACATGTGCCAAATTCACTTGTGATGCATTTGGCATCGATGCCCCTCCATTGCTCACCTGGTGTCCCAATCGGGATCACCTACTTTGCTCCGGTGCCAAATTAACTCACGCAATGAAAAAACACAGCGTGGGAGAGAGAGGGGACTGAGGCAATAAAAAACACTTGTTTGGGAGAGTGAGAGGCTGGTGTAGTTGGTTTTATTGATTCGTTTATACATGTGGGTCTGTGTGCACAGCAGTGCCAACTCTCTCACATCACGAGAGCGGTGCCAAAATCTTTTGATTTGACATTGATGCATATTATGTGGCATACTTTTGCGAAAGATGGCATCAGCCACATAGTGGAAGGCAACAAATGCCCAAGCTCTTCACGTGCTCCTAGTTAAATTAGAGGAAACAGAAAGAGAGAGAGAGAGAGAGAGAGAGAGAGTGAAAAAATATCACTAGCTAGCCAACCCTATCGTATGAGCGAATGATATTAGTACCTCTTGATGACATGGCAATCTTATGCAGCCAGCTGCTCTAACATGTTCTCTTCTTTTGCAGATAAAAAAGGCCCGAAAGTGAAAAATGTGCTGCACTATAACAATCTCATCGAATGCCTTGATCTCCATCTTATAGAAATTGATTTGATCGACTACCAAGGCAACACATCTGAGACTAAATTGGCCAGGTTCTTTGTTCTGGAGGCAAGTGTGCTCAAGGTAATGAGGTTTGGCATTCTCTAGCACAACAATGAATGGCATGCTGATCACCGCAAGCGTCTAAGCCTAAATGACAAAGTCTCCGCAGAAGCTGAATTTGTTTTTGAAACATCAAGTGGCCAGAGACTCGAAAACTTATTTTCCCATTAGTGACTTGTCAGGGTGGTGGATTTTAGTTTGTACGATAATGTTGCATCTACCTAAAGTAACGAAAGTTCTTACGTAAACTTCCTAGTAATTCCCTCTTCGTAGGTGCAACATTACTCCTAACATTTGTAATATCAGTTTGAAACTTGTAATATTGCTGTGTCCTATTCCTGCGTTTTCAAAATCCTGCGAATCAAACAGGTCCTGAGTTGGTGATGATGTTGTGCCTCCCATCTTTCACCAATAGCCATCGGATCTAGCTCTGACGCATACAAACCAAGCTTCTCCATTTTTGCAAAAAGATGCCCACACTTGTTCCCTATTTACAAACAACTCCTTGTCTCTCACAATCAGCCTCATCTCCTCCTCACCACATCTAGGAGTAGAAGGCCGTGGAAAAAATTGGCGCGATGGCCGCTGCCGGAGCCGTCCACCCCAAATCTTGGTGTTCCGTGCAATGCACGGGCATCTACGCACGGGAAATTATGTTGAACAAGGCTAGTTGTAAGCAGGCTAGATCTACAGCCATGATGATAGTGACTGCAGACGGTGAGGCTGACTATGGTATGCCGAACACGGCGCTTATACTTAGGTGTCATCTCCGGCGCAGGGTCTTGTCACTTCACTATGAGGAGTAGCACGTAATAATTTGACCAACGGGTAGTACAGTGCTAGTACTCCTACTACTACATTGGTAGTACTACTACTAGTACTAGTAGCACCACCGTCTGGATTTAGGAGTACTACCACGTCCATCTGGATTTTAGTATTTGACTAGCAATATCTAGTAATGCATGTCACCAAAAATGTACTACTCCCTCTGTAAATAAATACATGGTGTTTTATTCCTATCGGCGAGAGAACTTAATGTTTTTTTGCTACTCCTAACTAGAGTACTAATAGGATTACATGCAATGAACTAAACACTGCATGCCATGTTTGGTAGTCTCAAGTAACTGAAATCATGCACGGCCCACATCTCTCATTGGTTGATATGTCAAGAAATAGAAAAAAGTATAAATAACCCCCATAACTATTCCATTTGGATCACATAACCCCCTCATCTTTAAAACATGGTTCTTAATCCCCTAAACTATCCCAAACCGGACAAATCACCCCCTGGCTTTCACTTTAGCGGTATGGGACGGTGGTTTTGCATATGTGGCGTCTGGGTTGGGCCCACCAGCTGGCCACATAGGACAGGGGTTGCTGGGTGCGGTCTAAAACGACGCCCCCAAGCCGGTTCGACCCAAACCCAGCCTGTTCGCCTCCCTTCTCTTCATCTCCAACATGATCTCCTTCTTTGAGAGACGCCGGCGACGAGGTTTAGGGATGATGGTCGGTGCATGAAGTGAGCATTGGACAGCGGTGCGGCGAGCAGGTCAGTCACCGAAGATGGATTCCCAAACATGTGTTGCCACACCTTTGTATTTTCTCTGTTTTAGGTTGGGGTTTCCAGGGTTTTGGGGATTTCATGGATTTTGGTTCCAGATTATCTTACGTCTGTCATGTATGGAATTATTGATTTGGTTTACTGCCACCATGATATGTATGATTAACTGATTGTGGTACACTCAAATTATTTGATATGTATGACCAAACATGACATTCCTTTGCAGTTCAATGCTCATATCTTAAATCTGAAAATCAGTAGAAATCTCACACAGCATTGCATTCCAGTACAAAAGCTACAAAAGCTCACACCCCTCAAACTCAGTCTCTGTAATGACAGTATTTTGTTCTGAAGTACAAGCTTTTCACTCTCTTTCTAATTGTATTAAACAACATCAGGAAGGCTCTTGTCCCAAACAACATCAGGAAGGCATCCACCAACGCTTGGTTTATCCAACCAGTGGAAGAAGAAATCTTGTACAGGAACAAGCATCCATGAACGCCTCCAATCTTGCAAACAAAGAGCAGAGTATCCATCTAACATCCAAACAGAAAACAATCAAATTTGATTCAGAGAACGGAAAATTACTAATCAATGGCTGCACTTGTGATGTCTCATTCCTATATTGTTGTCGCTCCATGGAATCCAGCGCGGTGTCTCCAGCTCGCCGTCGTACGACAGCTACCTGTACGAGGCGGAGGAACCAAAAGACGGCGGCCTCAACTGAATGCAGAAGCCCGCGACGAGCCCTAGCTATCTGTGCTCATAGCCATGACGCGTGCATGGGAGGAGGAGCAGAAAACTTGGCGGCGGCGGAAGAAAGGAAAAGCGATAGCAGCCGTGGAAGAAAGGAAAAGTGGCGGCGGCGGCTGATTTGGGTCGAACCGGCTAGGGGGTCGTTTTAGACCGCACCCAGCAGCCCCTGTCCGACGTGGCCAGCCGGTGAGCCCAAGCCAGACGCGACGCATGCAAAACCACCATAATATACCGCTAAAGTGGAGGCTGGGGGTGATTTGTCCGGTTTAGGATAGTCTAGGGGATTAAGAACCCTATTTTAAACATGAGGGGGTTATATGATTCAAATGGAATAGTTGTGGGGGTTATCTATACTTTTTTCCAAGAAATAAGAAACAAGGAGGGAGTTAATGCACCGTGCCTAAGTATTTTGGGATTATTTGGTTTTCATAGTGACTTACACAACATTTTTGTTTACATGCATTAACATTTTATTAGTTAAATAAAAGGTCAAAACTTGGCGCAAAATTCAAAGGGGACCAATAAACCAGTAAACATCAAACTTCTCTCGTTTGGCCCCAACTAGAGGTCCGGTGAGATGACTATACTGCACCGGCACGGAGGGGGACGCGGCTTCATTGACTTACGGCAACTGCCTTTGGGTGAATGACATGTGGCCCCAGGGGGTGGTTGGCCCACCTATCATATAGCCAAAGGCAGGTGTAGTAGAGGGCCGAGGAGTAGTACGAAATCCTACGCACCTATGCACGCTAACCAAGGGCTGAGTGATCACTCAGATCGCAAGATCTGTTGACTAGAAGCTACACTAGACCCATGGAGGCGATGAGCGTGAGCATCAGCCAGCTGTGCCAGATGGTCCACGACGCCGGCCTGCGGCCCGGCACCGAGGAACATCTCCAGGTAGTATTGCTTGAGGCCGCCAGGGCGAGGGGCCGCTTGGACGACAGCTTCGTCTCTTTGTTCGACGAGGTCCTTGTCAGTTTCCTCGACAAGTTCACCATCGTCAAGAAGCTTGCGGACGACTTTGACGTAAGCCTCCAGCTGACGCGCCCAGGCTCTGCGATGCCCACCACCCTCAACGACCACTATGGTAACAACCTCTTCGACGCACTGGTGGCCCTACGACTGCCTGCCGTCGCGCCAGAGAATGTCCACCTCGAGGTCGCACTCACCGCGCAGCGGTTGGCACGGCAAGACACCATTGACATAATCACCCATGTCTATGCGCAAATCGTCCACAAGGACTACTACATGCAAGAGGAGGACAATAGGACGCTGGCCTTCTTGGAGCGCAGGGCAACCTTGGACGGCACTGTTCAGAAGCATGTTGAGCTTGCCGCAAACGCCGCTGCTCCTCACACGTCGGTTGGTGACCCGGCGCACTAGGGCGTGAGGATGTCGTTGAACGTTGATGGATCTATATGTATTTTTACCTTCCGTCAAATCCATGTAGTAGTATATGAGACTACAGTAATTATCTTACCTTTCGCATCAACTTCATAATTTTCGTACATACTCCATGCATGAACGGTGCCAGAACTAAACTTCTCATTACTCTAGGCAAAATCGTTATTTTCTATCTATCGGTCGCGCCATGGAGCAGAACCAAATTTTACAAGTTACGAGTTCAAAAGGAAAAGCCTACCGTGTTCACGTCGGACCCCCCAACGGTTGGTCCGCCACGCCGCTCAAGCAGGAATGCGTGCGGTGTTGCATTTTCACTTACAAGTGGGACCGCAGTTGAGCAAACCGACTATCGGCAAACCCCCACCCCGCCCACCGCGTGATGGCTGAGAAAACAGGAGGGAGAAGAGATGGCTATAGCATGGACTGCAAGAAAATTGGTGTCGGATGGGACTCGTGTGGGTGGCGTGTGCCGTACTACTAGATGTGAATGCTAGTTATGGCCCATGCCACCCACTATATCGAGCCTATATCGAGGTACGTAGAACAAATTTCCTGTAGTCCGTTGTCAGCCCTCCTCTATCTCTCTTCTCAGCCAGCCAGCGGACGCGCGGAGCCCATCGTCTGTTTGCTCACATGCGGCCCCACATGTCAGTGAAAACGCAAGAGGACCCTGTCGGTGTAAAAACCGGCAGATCTCAGGTAGGGGGTCCCGAACTGTGCGTATAGGATCGATGGTAACAGGAGGCGGGGGACACGATGTTTACCCAGGTTCGGGCCCTCTTGATGGAGGTAATACCCTACGTCCTGCTTGATTGATATTGATGATATGAGTATTACAAGAGTTGATCTAGCACGAGATCATAGAGGCTAAACCCTAGAAGCTAGCCTATGGTATGATTGTTGTATCTATTCTCTATCGACTAGCCTGGCCTCGGTTTATATAATGCACCAAATTCCTAGGATAACAAGAGTCCTAGCCGAATACGTTGGTGGGGAGGAGTCCTTGTCTTGATCACCAAGTCTTGTCGAATCTTCCATGTATGCGGCAGCTGTCCGAACTGGCCCATGAGTATACGGCCATGGGGGTCCTCGACCCAATCTAACAGATTGGGAGATGACGTGGTGAGTACCCTCTAGTCCAGGACACCGTCAGTAGCCCCCTGAACCGGTCTTCAAGTTAGGGACACTCCTCGATTCTTCCGTACTGTTCTTCATCTTTGGTCGTCGGTCTTGAAAACTGGTTCAACAAATCTTCTCATCTTCGATCTTGAGGATCGCCAAAATGCATTCGACGAGTTTATACATCGGGTATCTAAGGAGCCCCTTTAAGTTTACAGCCTTTATCAATGCCTTGTTATTTTTATGCCACACCTTGGGTTTGAAGTTGTTCCCTGGAGGCAGTGTCCTCTTGCGTCCGAGCTCTAATTGCCGGACTGCATTCGGGGTATCTTTTTCAGCCGAACACCAATGCCGGACTGCTTCCGAGCTCTAACGCCGAAATGTATCCAAGCTCCAACGCCGGACTGTGTCCAAGCTCCAACGCCGGACTATATCCAAGATGTCATAGATCATCTTGGTCCAAAAAAGTTGAAGGAGTTTAGCCGAGCTTAATGCTGGAAATGCCCTCTATGGAGCCACCCACTAGCGCCCGAGCTTTATGCCAGACTACTTCCGAGGTGGTGCACCACCCCGACTGTGGGCCGATTTTTTGTCAATATTTTTTTATCGGTGCAATTTATTCTCTACCGAGATATATAGCCAGTAGCCCTCAAGGTGTGTATCAGTCTAAAACCCGAGATGCACCTGAAGGATGACGTAAGACTGCTGATCCCAGTAGCCGCTGAGACTCAGGTTGATTTGCAAAATCGGCCTGAGGATCAAGTCCTAGCTCGGCAGAATACTTCGGGACACAAAAAGCAGCATGCTCAGTCCTCGAGACTCAGGTTGGGTGCGGCCGACCAACCTGGGGATCAAAATCTCCTCGGAAACTATATTGCACTTAAAATTTTATGCATTGGACAGGTAATGCAGTAGCCCCCGAGACACTGGTCGGGTGGCAACACCAGATCAGGGGATCGATGTGCCCCTTTAATATTTGTAAATAATAAGCCCGAAGCCCAATAGCCCCCGAGCCTTAATGTGGGCACGGGTGGCCGAATTAAGGATCGATATCCATAGTAAAAATCACAAATTATGTGTAATGACTCTATGTATCGAAGTACTTTATGTCATTAATGCTCGGATCCGCATTGTACAAAACTTTGTTGACCGACCATCAGCTTCAACTTTCTCAGCCAGTAGCCGAGGAGTGTTTGTCCTACTTTATAAAGCCTTTATGAGGGCAGAGATTTAGGACAAACAAGGCAAACTGGCCATACGGTTTTATAAACAAAGGCACGCAGAGAGATATGTTATATTATTGTTTAACATAAGAAATGTCTTCCAAAGAAAATAGTCCTGCTAGCGGTTCCTTTCTTTGGGTTGTCATGCTAAGTATGATCATGAAACCTCAGCTCTAATGTAAGAGCAAAATATTGAGGATTTAGTTTGGGAGGCCAGTTACTAGCCCCCAGTAGTGTTCGGCGACAGTCGAGGTCAAGTCGTAAATACTTCGGCCAATGTTATGAATGGCCCATGGTATAACACAGTCATCGGATCGCTGACCAGTTTACGCTTATTGTGAAAGTCAGTTTTTGGCTTTCTCCACTGAGGTACTTAACGATGCGAGATGGAAGCACAATCGCAGTGGTTCTCCCTTTGCACACCTAGCCGAACAAAGCTGAATGTAGGAGGCAAGCGCAGGAGCCGGGCAACCCAACTATTGACCGAAGACACAATTCGAAACCGATGCATATATAGCAATATCCAAGAATGTTTTTGCCGAATCTCTAAAGGTGTCTGGCGTTGCACTGCAAGACTTGTGCTGAAAACACACAAACAGTCAAAAAGTGCCAAAAGCTTGGAAAACCAAAAAACGTCAGTAAAAACATGACGTCCGAACAAGATCAAGTGTTCGGTGCCAATCTAAAAATTGGTCTTAGAAAAAAAGAGTGCTTCTGTCATGCTTTAACATGACACATCCTATCTGAAGACTTCAAGCGGGTCAGCCTACGGCTTCAACCTCCTATCTCGAAGGCGGATTACTTCTCATTAGGCCAGTTTAGCAAGCTAAACTCTAGCGGCTTTGAGAGAGAAATTAGGCTCCTCGGCTAGTGACCAGACACTCGTGTCGAAAAAAGGAGTGA
Source organism: Triticum aestivum (assembly GCF_018294505.1). Lineage (NCBI taxonomy): Eukaryota > Viridiplantae > Streptophyta > Magnoliopsida > Poales > Poaceae > Triticum > Triticum aestivum. The sequence goes on along the minus strand of NC_057806.1, from coordinate 421,401,720 downwards.
TGAATAATAATAGTAATAAAAACTTTGCAATGACTAAGAAGGAGAACACTTGTATGTACCGAAGTACTAATATCATATCCTTGTTCACCCGAACTTTAAACGCGTCTTAACCGACCGTCAGCTTCTCCCCCTTCGGTCAAGGACCGAAAAGTGTTATGTACTCCACCTGTCAAGAATATCGACAGTGTTTCCGATAACCAGACAACCGGGCCATAAGGCTGTAACAGACAAAGCGCGCTTAGGGAACTTATGCTATATTACAGACGAAGTGTAAGAAGCATCTTCGAAGAAAATAGTACCCCAACCGATACCTTTCTTCGGTGCTCATTATTACTATGAGACTTGTGCAATAGATTTTTTGTACTCATGAGTTCCGTTGTGTGCTGACCATGATTGAAAACAATAAGAGCGCTAGCTTTCGGCTTCACCCAGTCTGAGGTCAGAGCTCGGAGGACCCGGTCATGACAATTGCAGAGGTGCTCCCTTTACTCCCTAGCCGAACAATCGGGAACGTAGGGGTAAGCACAGGAGCTAGGCAACCCAGCTTGCAAATCGCTTAAGTCAATATGGTGCATATTGTGGCGTAATACACGAACAAGGAACGAAGCCGTACAAGTATAATCATATGCAAGAGGAAAAGCTTAAGGAAGCCCCCAAATAAATGGGGTATTTGAATTTGTGCATCAAAAACAAAGTTTGGACAAGGAAATATTTTACAAGCAACTTTTTTTCCAAAAAAGTATAATGCTTGGTCGAACCGAACACAAGTTAAAAATTTAAAACTTTGAGCATGAAGGCAACTTAGCTGGTTAATGTGTTCGATGTTGATGACGCAGGCTGAGATTGTGGCGGGACGAGATCCCAGCCCCCAAGCCGGTCCCGAGATGTCCGAGTAAAGAAATCGGCTTGATGAAGTGGTGGCACAACATAGTCGATGGGCGAGGTGAAAACCCCAGTCCGACCGCGGCGATGGAGCAGGGAGGCAGTGTGACACCGAAGCCCCCAGCATGTGTTAATGAAGTGACGACGAGGCTCCCGGTCAGCCGAGGTGACGTGGTACATCGGTACGCCGCGGTGACAGCGCTACCCGGATTATCTACCTATGCACAGAAAATAGTGCAAGCCGGAGATAATAGGAATAATAAAAAAATGTTGCATAATCAATAATTTATGCAAAGTGAGTAATAAAAGAAATATGGCCTGTGCGCCGAACCCTCGATGAGGTAGAGCTCTCTTGGCGATGCCGAAGTCCTCGAGCCAACCGAACACGTCGGTATGGCAATACGACCAACAAGGTGATCACACGAGCCGATTTACGCCGATTAGGATGACGACGTTGGCTTGCCGAAGAGACCACGTGACGCGGTCGAAGTCAATCACCTACACACATAAAATAGTGCGGTCCAAAAAGGATAATTGCTTTTCGCAAAAATAATTTATTAAACGAGATGTGGCCTGGCGTCGAAGTCATGTCGATGCAGGGCGTCGGCGTGACGCGATGAAGGCGTGGGCAAGCCCGAATTCGCAGGCCGGTCTGAGTTCCGGATGCGGCATTCGCCGAACTGTATACGGAAACTGACCGAACCACCACGCCACCGTCGTTAATACAGCCACCATTTGATAGATCTGTGTATAGATGATGAAACAAACCGGAGTAATAATTCCTTGGGAAAAATAAACCCAAGCAAGAAAAAAATACTAGGATTAATAGCACCTGGTTTATCTATTGTAGCAATATGGAGAAAGGTTACTCCCAAAATTAGGGCTCGATCCGCACACCCATTGCCTGATGGGTGATGAAGCGGTGGCATGGCGATTCTAGCAAAGGTTGGCTCGCTGAGGAAAAGCCCGTGGTCCAGCTAATGTGATGAAGCTGGTCGGCTGGTGACGCCGAATTCTCTGAAGTAAGTTGATGAAGATATGGTGAAGCCCTCGGTCTAGACAAGGAGACGGAGCAGGTCGGTAAGGAGATGTTGCAGCTGCCGTGTCAGCCGAGGTGTTGAAGCAGTTCGGCGTGATGGACATCGTCTTGAAGAAGCAACAGTGAGGCCATGCCGACGCAGGTCGTAACTTGTGACGTGGTCAATGCCGGTTTGATGAAGTGACCATGCGGCGATGCGTGTGTTCCCGCTCCGTGTAATCCGTGGGGCGGCGATGTTGGTGATGATTTATCCTTGGTGATTCCGAACTCTTGTACGCTCACCGATATGATGATCCGAAGAAGTTGAGCTTGGCTCAAAAGGCAACGACGAGTCTAGCGCAGGTCGGCAGCCGTGGAGCAGTATTGCCGGACTGGTTTGACACCAGCATGATAGTGAACATTACCTCAGAGGAGGCTTAGAATTTTATGGGCACGTGTTTAGAAACAATGCACAATACCGTAAGAGCAAATTCCTTTAAGAAGGTTGTCCCATATCAGGTTCATAAAGAAACATGAATTTGGGTCAGATCCGTATTCTCGCAGAAAACAGATCCGAAAAGTGAGGCACCAATCGGAAGGTTCCCGTAGTTTGGACAGTCTGATGAAGCTAAAATTTGGAGGGGTGGTAGATATAGGAATTCCGTAGCAGATCAATGGTTAGATCTTCCAAAGGATGTCCAAGCTAGGTGCTGGAGGCCACGCCCTATTCCCGTCCAGATTTGACAGGGCTCCGGTATACCATAGATTGCCGGAGATTCCTCCATCGGAACTCGACAAAATTCTGCATGATTGTTGTAGGATTAATTCCGCACAATTCCACCAAAGGAATCGTCAAAGCGATGCTCGAGGAGGCGGTGGCAGCGGATACAAGTTCACTGTTCGAAAAAAAACAGCACGGTCGCCCGAGGGCAATGTTGACGTTGAGCCCCCGAGCACCATGGATGATTCCTCCATGATCTTGATAGAGATCGGAGTTGATGTTGATGAAGTCCCCCGTCCAAACACGACGATCGGAGTTGGAGCGCGGTCCCCGGTCGAGCCAAGGTGACCAGTCGAGCCGGTGATGAAGATGCCGGCGTCGCATTTGATCTGCGGGCGAGCAATTGATCCTATGCCGATCACACAGCCGAACTCTCAATGAAAGCACCAATGTCGGTGTCAAAACCGGCGGATCTCGGGTAGGGGGTCCCGAACTGTGCGTCTAGGATCGATGGTAACAGGAGGCGGGGGACACGATGTTTACCCAGGTTCGGGCCTTCTTGATGGAGGTAATACCCTACATCCTGCTTGATTGATATTGATGATATGAGTATTACAAGAGTTGATCTACCACGAGATCGTAGAGGCTAAACCCTAGAAGCTAGCCTATGGTATGATTGTTGTATATATTCTCTATCGACTAGCCTGGCCTCGGTTTATATAATGCGCCAAAGGCCTAGGATAACAAGAGTCCTAGCCAAATACGCCGGTGGGGAGGAGTCCTTGTCTTGATCACCAAGTCTTGTGGAATCTTCCATGTATGCGGCAGCTGTCCGAACTGGCCCATGAGTATACGGCCATGGGGGTCCTCGGCCCAATCTAACAGATCGGTAGATGACGTGGTGAGTACCCTCTAGTCTAGGACACCGTCAGACCCACTGAACCTGCACATCTTTCACCTCGACGTGCTGGTGATGAAAAAAAATCCAATTAAGATCTTCGCTGGCCGCTTTTGGAGTTACTCAAGAGTAGTAAGATTCTATTTATAGTTTAACCCAAGATGCACATTTCGTGGCATCAACTACCACTCTATTTTCTTTCATGACACGACCTGGATGCTGGATGTCCCACGTGTCGGCAAAAGGAGGAAGAACCCGACCAAATCTTCGGTTCTGCTCTCAGATTAGACTAGTTGTGCTAACTTAAAATTTTTATTGTGTACTCCCTTCGTTCCAAAATACTTGACTTCCATTTGTCCAAACATGGATGTACCTATATACTAAGATATGTCTAGATACATATATATTTTGACAAATAGAAGGCATGTATTGTGCAACAGAGGGAGTAGAATGGATGCAAGTTTTTGTATTGGGAAGAAGAGTACATTCATATATTGATAGAGCGCAATTTAGTAGATGTTCTATCACTTTTAGCTAGCACAGACACAAGATCGAGCCTCTGCAGATCAACAATGAATGCATCGAGAAGGCACTAATCCAACTTACAGGAGTAGTAAAATGTATTCTTGTGGTTCTTGTTTTCTTTGGTCTTGCTTTTCTAGTCAAAATTATCATTGGAGTTCGTGCAAAACGGAGGTGCGTTTGGGGTCGAGCGTTGGAGTTGGCCTTACAAGTGGGACCGCAATTAAGGAAACCGACTATCAGCAAACCCCCACCTCGCCTGCCACGCGATGGCTGAAGTTAGAGAAACAACGACGTTGAAGAGATTGCTCTAGCACGAACTCCAAGAAATAATATGGTGTCAGATGGATGTCGTGGTGGTGGCATGTGCCGTACTCTTGGACGTGAATGCTTGTTCTGTCCCATGCCACCCTACTACTCCTACTACTTACTCCTACTATATAGTACTAGTATCGAGGATTCGAGGTGCTGGTTACGTACAGCGAATACATTAACATATGGCTACAGTAAAAACAACCGCCCGACGCACGAAGCATGTGAAGCTAGTACAAATAGTGTACTACTATTATTGATTGGCCTCATCTGATAACCTGTTGCAATGCACGTACAATTATGTATTCGGAAAATATTTTTTTGCCTCGTCGCACCACTCACTCAGAGAAGCGACTCGAAAGCCATTCATAAATTTAGTAAGTTTATCACAGGCATATCATTTTATTACATACAATAGGTCATCAACCCACATTGACAATGAGGATACATTATAAATACTAAAGTTTTCACCACACAACAAATAACAAGCAATGAAATGAACTTCAACTCAACCATTCCTCGGCGTTGGAAACGCTTGCTTTGAACCACAAGTGATTCTCTGGGACGGGCCATCGATTGTCGATCTAGAAACCAACGCAGGAATGACCATCCAGGCTGAAGCGGCCTACTATATCAGTACCAGGGTAGGGAACCACCCAGATGTCTGAGGTATAGACATATTTGCTTCTCATAAATGGTACTGTTAACGTTGTGTCAACAACAGTTGGATCGCCTTTCACCATCATCGAATAGTTTTGTCCAAGGAAGAGCGAGTTTTCTCCAAGACTATCAATTCTGTACCAGGGAGAAGGACTTGGCTCTAGCACACTAGCATCCATCCCAAATACCATGCAATGGGTGTTGGAATAGGTACGGAGAGTGCGACCATGGGAGACTACACCTGCTTCCTTAGTAGTAACATCATCAGTGGGCTGTATACACACAAGAAGAGGTGATCCATCGAAATTAGTTGCCAGGCGCCACTGAGTATATGGGTTCTGCTCGTCCTCATGCTCGTGATCATCACCATCGTCATCTCCCCCTTGGTTATAAAAATTTTCAAGTATAGATGGTGGGATGTTCACAGGACCTTGGAAACACAAGAAGAAGGTTAATTAGTAAAGGGAAACTTGCTAACCTGCATGCATGTGGATGAAACAATTATAATTACGGTGGAAGACAAACGTACCGAAACTACGAGGATCCCATGCAAAAATAGTGCCACGAGTGGTGGCAGCAAACACAAGGCCCTCGTATTGAATTGTATCACAGTACTCATCCGTGTACAGAAACTGATTTTTGAGCAATATCCATTGAGTCGAACCACGAAGGATGGCAACAAGCTTGTAGAAGATAGCAACAACTTGATAGTTGTTGTAATTCCAAGAGCGGTTGGGAACTCGACAAATTGCTATCTTCCGTAGAAGACAGTCACCATGATCGTATTTGAATGTGCGTACAATACCGGTTTGCTCAACCTCTGGGCCGTCTGCTGAGATTTTTGGAAGTGGAACCCGGTCACGAGTGTACACATTCACAAGTTCCCACTCGCAATTGGACCCAATGTAAACAACCCAATCTCCATTTGCGCCCGCCCAAGCCTTGCCCTCAAGAGATGGCATCTTAACATCATACGTATCATTATCAAGCGGCGTCAACTGGCACAGGGCGAGGCCTCCGTCGTGCCGGCGCCAGTCATCAGGGTCATGGCGAAGAAGATAGGGGAGATAAAACCACTCCTTGACTCTTGGGTTCTTTGTAATGATGTTATTAGTTGAGTCGAGAATGGGCTTGAACGAACCTGCCATGCTAGCCGAGGTGATGACGTCGCACCGATCAATGAGTTCCTCCACCACGTCATCTTTTAGATCGGGGCAAGAATAACGGGGTCGTTTCCGGCCTGTTACCTCCATGGAGAAGACGATCGAACAATGGCAGAAGAAAGGGTGAAGGGCTAAAGGAAAATGGAGGAGGGAGAGGAAGAGCGTGCGACAGCAGTTCCAAATCGAGAGGGAAAGGCCAAGAGTCGGTGGATGGTTGCGAGTTTGCCACGGTTCACGAAGAGGCGCCCCGGCCTACACGTCTATTCGGAAATACTCCTACTACTCCTCGTCGTCTCACTGATATGTTGGAACGGGACCACATGTCAACGAAACATGGTGTGTAATTTCTCGTGCAAAATCTGATCTGGCCGTGTTGGCCCGAGGTGCCGCATTAGTTATCGACCTTTATTTTTTTAATGGCGTGCCGATCAGTTTTGAAGCACGACTAACTGGTACTGTACGCAGAGAAAATATAAACTACTCTACCACTACTCCACCTCCAGTACTAGTAGTATAAAAAAGATATATAGGCTGGAGCTTGAGCTCTTTCTTGCTAAGGGCTGCCCACTTGCTTCTCACACTACCACCCTCTCTCCAGATCTAAAAAAGACGGCCCCTCTCTCCTTCCTCACCGATGGTCATAGATCCGCCAGGGAAGAAAAGGACGTGCAGCGTTGACGCACTTGTCGTCGGTGAGTGAGGTCACGCACTGATGACAAGGCCGTCCTCTCAGACCTAGCGCCCGTGCGGGATGGCCTCCGTCCCCAAGCTTGTTACCGTAGTGTGTGCGGAGGACGACGATCATGAGCGAAGCCACTTCCCGCCGACCCTCCGGTATGCTACCTCTTTTCAAACCATAACCTTATTCTGTTGCCCCATCTGCCACGTCGTTGCATGTGGATCTTTTTCCACTCTACCATCTTCCCAATTTGCTATCCTCTGCTCTGCTGGCCATGCAGACGAAAACCATAATTTGCACTATTAAAGGAAACCCTACTTCATGCAGACTAATCCATGTCTGGGTTGAATAAGGAAAGGAAGGGAGACTGTACTGTCCAAGAGAGTAGGCATCGAACCCGCATCTAGGTTGAAAAGGGGAAAATCAGTAGCTAAGGAACGAGTCTCGTGTCTCTTGGTTGAAGAAGGGTAGAAAGGCTTGACAACGCAATAGAGAATGACCAGGTCGATCGGTTTGTTGTCCTCGCATAGGAAAAAGGTGGCTAAAGAGAACAAAAATGGTACGTAATCCACATATGCTGCCTGGATATTTGTTGCTCTGGGCAACCATACCTCCCTCACCACTCTGCGTCCGTGGAGGTACATCATACTGGTGTGTCCACTGTCCGAATGGGCCTCCCATGCTCTTATTGCCACTTCTTTTGCTGTTAGTATAATGCCAGCAGTCAAGTCAAGCAATGCTACTGCTAAAGTGATGCCACATTTAACTAATGCCGCTCTCAGTCTAATGCCACCCATAAATTTAAGCAATGCCATTTAATGTCACTGTATTATTTCAGGGTTAGCTGTTGATTGTGGATGTATTAAAGATTTTTCAGCTAAGGCATTCTAATGCTGTTGCACAACTAGTATACCAACGATGAAACTTGTTACTACCTTCAGATTTTTGCACTGTTAATGCTTATAGATTACATACCTCACTTTCATGAGATAAGTTAAATTTTTTTGTATAGTGTCACCAAAATGCCAAGGCGCTGATGTCATTTTATTTTGGTTAAACTGCATAGACAATTATGAAGACAAGAGGAAAGGTCAAGAGTGGGCACCTCCTCCGGCTGTTCTCTTGAGGAGGTCTGTATGTTTGTCTCTAATGCCTGTCGACTACATACCTGACATCATGATGTAATGTTAAGTCATTTCCTTTTGTACAGTGTCACTGAATTGTCAAGGTGGTGATGGCATTTTATTTTAGTAAAACTGCACAAAATTTGGTTAAAAGAAGAGGAAAGGTCAGGAATGGCTCACTTTTCCAGAAAAAACTATGTATGCCTTCCTAACATCAGCCGCTGTTGCTTTATTTATTCCTTCAAACAGGTGGTTAGAAACAGTCATGCTACCTTTTCCCATTAAGAAATTGGAATGCTTATATTTGTGAGTCTATGCTTCAACTAGTGCCAGTTTTAGAGTAACCACACTTTCAATATCTATGCAAACAGGGATGCTCGATTTTAGTGGAACTGCACAAAAAGTCCAACTGGTTCAACATTAGGAGCAGGTTTTTTTCCAAACCTTTATATCGAATTGGTGGCACTATGAGCTATTCATTACGAAGGTACCTGGTTTGCTACTATCTTGCTACTCTTTTTGTAATGTCATTAGATAGTAATACTAGCGGTTTGCATGTGAATTTATTGGCAGGGTGGACCTACATTGGAGGTGTAGGACAGGATTCAATGATTGGATGCTCAATTTCGATTGTATCGATTTCACCCCTTCCATCACTGCGAACATGGATATCCTTGGTCTAATGAAGAATAGGCGCTATATTTCTGCTCTGAACCAGCAAATCAATTCAGTATGAAATTCTCTAGGGCAAAACATAATTGTATCATATTGTCCAGTGCAGAACATGACAGATCCTAAGCGGAAGAGACATGTTTAAACCGAAAATACAAGGTGTGGTATATGTTTACTAGCTGCTTGATATTTGTGCAGACAGAGATGTTTGCCTGTTGCTATTTGGCAAACAAACAAAGTGCCCGCAATTTTGGTTGAACTGCACAAGAGAATAGTATAGTCACTACATGCAGTGCCTTTGAAAATAGACACAGAAAGATTGGATAGTCACTTCATGGACTGTAGAAAAGTAGTATTGTACTATTTATTGGCCAACACTAGGTGCTTCATTGCTTTGTTCTGATTATACAATGGGCATCATTTTGCCTAAGTTAAAGTTTGTATTCCAAAAATAGTCTCGCCATGTAATCGAGAGAAGACCAAATCATATTGCAGTGGATGTTCCTCCATAATGTGTGGTTCATTCTCATGGTTCCAGCTATTGGTGAAACCACTTACGTTTGCAAGAGGAATTGTAGACTTCACAAACAAATTTGTCTTTCAGTCTGTACTGAATGTTGGCCAAGAGAAGCATCCATGTTAGTAGGAAGAACAAATGTTTTTTCTAGATCTTTGCTTTTGGAGCTACATATTTGTATATGATCTGTGAATCATTGAGATGCATTAACATGTTGATCTTATGTATGGCAATCGTACTAGTTAGTTTTAGTTGCGACGCAAGATTCGAAGTGGTTGATCTTATCTTTTGGAGCTACATATTTGTATATGATATGTGAATCATTGAGATGAATTAACAGTTACTTATTTCTGTTTGCTCAGTGTTTACGAGTTACTAATCAATCACTAGCTAGCCTACAAATGCGCTCCTGGCAGTTTTATTTGCGACGCAAGATACGAAGTGGCAGTTTTTTTGAATAAAAATGCCTACCTCTGAAGAAACTGACAGGCTACACTATCGATCCTACATGGATAAAAATGCCTACCTCTGAAGAAACTGACAAGCTACACTATCGATCCTACACGGATAAATAGCGGATCACGCACGTACTACCTCCTTTCCGGTTTGCAGGGCTCAATTCAAGAAACGACCTACTCGATCCTACACGAATAAATAGCGGATCACGCACGTACTAGTACCTCCTTTCTGGCTTGCAGGGCTTAATTCAAACCTCTCACCAACAAAGGGACTCCCCCCGTTCGGGATTTATTAGTCCCGTGAGAAAAGCAGCAAGACCAAGGCATGACAATAATTAACGGCATGCAGAAGTTTAAGCCTAATTAATTCCAGCGATTTAAGTGGCTGCATGCGTGCCCTCGGCAGCGACTCGTTGCATGCTGCTTCACATACTGCCTGCGAGCGATTCTGAGTGCCTGCATGCAGCCGGCCATAATTAAGGTAGCTAACTGATGCGAAAAAAGATACGTTTTAAATCCATGGAATCATTATTGTCAAGGAGGGAGATGATTCGAGTGCACTCGTTTGACCGCCATGCCGACGTGCGACCCAGACGGGATGGGACGGCACAGTCATAATTTCAGTTTCTCTAGTTTTCCACGGCAAGCTGGCACGCTAAGCCAATATGCATTGAATTCCGATGACCATTGCGCTACCTTCCGCCTATAAGTACTGTTTCTCGGCCTTCTTAGGTGCCACCGTGACCCAACTCGCCATATCCTCATAAGCCCCCACCGGCCCAACGTCGCTCGCCACGTCCGCCATGCCCCCTCCCATCCGTGGTAGGCGACGCCGGAGGCGGTCACCGCCGGAACTAGTGTTCGGGTTTTCACCGGAAGGCAGACAGAGGGAGGAGGCATTCTATCTGTCTTTAGATGGCAATGCGTAGATCGAGGAGTTATTGGAGCGCGACCGCATGGCGGAGGTGCAGGAGTTGTTGGAGCGCGACCGCCTGGTGGAGGAGTAGCATATCGCCGATTTGCGCCGCCAGCGGGACATGGAGCAGCAACGCACCGACGCTCTAAGTCGCGAGTAGAGCGCTCACAACTGGGCCGACTACGTGGAGGCCGGCGCCCAGCAAATAGCCCTGGAGGCTGTCGGGCACGGACGCGTTCGCGATGCCGATTTTTACTACCAGCTCGTCAAGTGGGTTTCCCGCTTGGAAGCCGAAGCTTCGGTGGACTACACCGGCATGGAAAGGGCCAACACGCGCGAGCAACACGCCCTATCACACCTCTGGCAAGTCTGAGGCAAGGTGGAGGACGCCGGTGCCGGCGTTTAGCATGGACAGCAGATGGCGGTCTGCATCGTCTAGTTAGCTAAGAGTAAGTTAGTACTTGTACGCTACTAGAGTGTTAGTGGGAGTAGATAGTTAACTTGGCTATGATGGTTGTCAACGTGGAAGTTCAGTACTCTATATGTGGATCAGACCTGTTTACTTTGCTCTGAATGTTGAACTTTTCGTTTGAACGTACGGAATGGGATGTTATTTTTTTAAATGGGTTGTATTTGTCCTCCACGGTTTAGAGGCTGACTTGTGGGCCTAGCAAGTTGACGCGTAAACAATCAGGAGATGATTGTACGTGGAGAGGATGACAGTAGGGACCCGCCAAGGTCATGGCAGTACGCAAGCAAGTGCCTCCTTATTCAAGCCAATATAAAAAATGGCTCCTCCTAGTGGATTTCTGACATCTGGGTCCCATGCCATCGTCAACGTAGTCAATAAACGAGAGAATTGCACAACGAGCGGCTAACACCAGGGACCTAGCAGCTCGACTAGTTATTTTTGTTTTGGGTTAATTTGATAAATGCCACTCCAAATCTGGTGTATCCGAGAAATGCCACTACAATTTCCAAACTTTGAAAAATGCCATTTCTAGTGGCATTTTTCGATGTCTGGAGTGGCGTTTTTCCAAGTTTGCGAACTGAAGTGGCGTTTTTCAAAGTTTGCAAAATTTGCAGTGGCATTTTTCAAAGCTTGGAAATTGCAGTGACATTTTTATGAATCGCCATAATTGGAGTGGCATTTATCTAATTTATTTTTGAGATGGAAGCAGGGTGTCAACTAGGCTGTGCGGGACACTCTGGCCTGTCTAGACAGCCTTTTCTTTTATGTTTACCACAGACCAGCCCAGTAGTTTTTTTTCTTTCTGAAAATGGCTAGCCCAGTTCTTTTGAGATTTGTCAAGTAAGTTGCTTTATCAGGCCTGTTGGGCTGCAAATCTTTCAAGATGAGGAGAGCTTCATTTGGCTGGCCGAGAAAATGGCCTATCAGTAATGAGAAATGGGCTGTACATTTTTAAAACACATCAAACCGGCAATTATTTTCAAATATCTTTTTTTCATTTCGAGATTTTCAATTGCATTGATTTTTATGTGTGGACAATTTATTGGATTTTATATTGATATACATTTATTTTCAAAATCAGTCTGAATGTGACTCGAAATTTCGGGATTAAAGACAGTTCAGACCGCACCGACATATGCAAAATTTCGTATAATTTTTTAACCGTGGCCACAATATGGGCTGTAATACTAACATAAAGAATATGGGCTCTAAAAAACCCGTAAGAATTAGCAAATGGGCTGTAAATTATTTGAAATAATGGAAGATGGGTTGTATGCTGTTTTCCACAGATTTGAGGCTTTCCACAGATGGCCTGTATACTGTTGGATGTCCATCCAATGCCCGTCGTGCTTCTTCAATCTCTGCTCTTCCTGCTCCAGCCGCCCAAACAAGCACCAGCGGGACTGCCTGCTCCCTCCTCCCCGCGGCCGGCTGTGCTGCCGCGCAGGCCTCACCGCCCCACCGTACTCCCATCGCTGCCCTAGCCATCCCTCTACTCACCCACACCTGTTGTTATTCTCCAGCGATGGCAGACGAACCAGTAAACCTTCGTACAGTCGTACTCCCCTCCGTGTGGGAAACAAAAACAACGGCCAAGTCTTCCCTACCTCCATGTCATTCCCTTCCTAGGCCTCACCGTCGTCCACCGCCCTAGTGCTCTCGGCGTGGCATGGTTAGCGTGGTCAACGACCGACATGCATCTAAAGTGGACTGTACGTGGAGAGGCTGACAGCTCGGTCCATGTCCGCATGCAAGGAAATGCCTCCTTATTACGCGCAAAATAATGATTTCCTCCACCTGACATCTGGGACCCACCGAAACGGCCTCTGTATTTCGTGAAAAAATGTTACCGCCACTGACAGCTCAGACCCACCAGCTATATCTTCGCACGCAAGGAAGTGCCTCCTTATTACGCACAAAAAAATGAATACTCCCCCTGCTAGCTGGGACCCAGTATAGTGGGCCTACTAAGTTGACAGGGACGAAGGGCTTTGTCAACTTAGTCAATATGCACAATTCTAGCTCGACTAACCGTACAATGTCCATCCAACGGCCGTAGTGCTTCTTCAACCTCTGGTCTTCTTGCTCCAGCCGCCCAAAGCAGCGCTGGTCGTGCCGCCTGCTCCTACCTCCCGTGGCCGGCTGTGCTGCCGCGGAGGCCTCACCGCCCCCATACTACTCCCTCCGCTGGCCAGGGCATCCCTCCACTCCACTCACCCACACCCCCTGTTATTCTGCGGCGACAGCAGCGCAGCCGAACCAGTGAACCCTCGTACTCCTCTCCGCGTGGGCATCCACTACCGCATCTTCCCCGGCTCCACGTCGTCCCCTTCCCAGGCCTCGCCGTCTTCCACCGCCGTGGTGCTGTGGGCGCGGCATGGTCAATGTGGTCAACGACCGAATTCCATTGGAAGAATACTGTACATGGAGAGGCTGACAGCTGGGTCCACGGCAGCCGCAAGGAAGTGCCTCCTTATTACGCTGAAAATAATTATTCCTCCACCTGATAGCAAGGACCCACCGGACGCCCACCAGTATATCGCGAAAAAAACGTTTGCCCCTGACTGCTGGGACCCACCCGATGGGCCACCGTATTTCGTGAAAAAAACGTTCCCCCTGCTATCAGCTCGGACCCACCGGAAGTGCCTCCTTATTACGCACAAAAAATGAATACCCCCTGCTAGCTGGGACCCACCTTGGTGGGAGGCTGACTTGTGGGCCTACTAAGTTCACGGGGACGGAGGGCTTTGTCAACTTAGTCAATATGCACGATTCTAGCTCAAGTGACTGTACGATGTCCATCCAACGGCCGTAGTGCTTCTTCAACCTCTGGTCTTGTTGCTCCAGCCGCCCAAACCAGCGACGGTCATGCCTCGTGCTCCTGCCTCCCGTGGCCGGCTACGATGCGGCGGAGGCCTCACCGCCCCCTACTACTCCCACCACTGGCCAGGCCATCCCTCTACTCACCCACACCCCCTGTTATTCTTCAGCGACGGCAGCCTCACACCACAGCGAACCAGTGAACCCTCGTACTCCTCTACGCGTGGGCATCCACTACCGCGTCTTCACCGGCTCCACGTCATCCCCTTCCTAGGCCTCGCCGTCGTCCACTGCCTTGGTGCTCTCGGCACGGTGTGGTCAACGTGGTCAAGGAACGGCTTCCATCGGACGTGGACTGTACGTGGAGAGGCCGACAGCTGGGTCCACGACCGCAGCAAGGAAGTGCCTCCTTATTACATGCAAAATAATTATTCCTCCACCTGACAGCGGGGACCCACCAGACGGGCCACCGTATTTTGCAAAAAAAACGTTTGCCCCTGACTGCTGGGACCCACCAGCTACATCTTCGCACGCAAGGAAGTGCCTGACAGTCGGGACCCACCTAGTCGAAGTGTACGTAGCATTGTCATTCTGGTTGCGAACGTGTACGTACATATATACTAGTGGATGTAGAGGCGCGCACGTGTCGTTGTAGAGGCGCGCACGTAGCATGTACACGTACGTACAGTGGCCAGGGTGCAAGAAAGAAAATACGTCTACGTATGTGTACATACGGGCGGGGTCTCGAACGTCTACTCGCGCATACGTACGGCCAGGGCTCGTGTACATGGCTGGGTCGGAACGGAGAAACAACATCGTCGTCATGTTCATGGGGAGGCAACGAAATGTGTCGTGTTCATGGGGAGGCAACGGAATGCGTCGTGTTCATCGGGAGGGCTTGGACGGAATATGCGATGGAAACGAGGCCTGGCGTACCATAGATCGGAGGAAACGGCCTTGTGTTCGACCGGCCATGTTCGAAACGGGATCCCGTTGATCGGGAGGGGTCTGGCATACCGCAAAGCAAAGGAAACGGACCTCCTACGGTCGAAACGGGGGTCCTGTTCATCGGGAGGGGTGTGGCGTACCGTAAAACGGAGGAAACGGACTTGTGTTAGTGCACTACGGTCGAAACGGGGGTCTTGTTCATCAGGAGGGGTGTGGCTTACCGCAAAACGGAACTCCACGGAATACTGTTCATCTCCACCGTCGACCCCCTCCAGCCTCCACAAGCTACTGTTCATCCACCGTCGACCTCCTCCAGCCTCCACCTGCGACTGTTCATCCACGGGCTCCTGTTCATCCAGCCTCCACCACGCGCTACTCCACCGACTACTGTTCAACCAGCCCTCTCCACGGGCTCCTATTCAACCACCCCTCCACGGGCTACTGTTCATCCCGCCCTCCACCATCTACTGTTCATCCTGCCCTCCACGGGGTGGTCCTGTTCATCCAGCCCTCCACGGGGTCCTTCATCCAGTCCCAACCGGCTCGATCGATCGGGGTCCTGTTCATCCAGAGGCAACACCATGGGGTCCGTTCATCCACCCCCACCGGGAACTGTTCATCCAACCCCCCTCCCCACAACACTCACTTTTCATCCAGAGGCAGCGTCAATCGGCTTCAGTTAGCAGCAGTAGCAAAGGAATCGCTCGATCGGGTTCAGTTAACAGCCATCGATCGATCGCTCGGGTTCAGTAATGTGTAGCCTGCAGTGCAATCACTCCGGTTCAGTTAGAGCCCAACGCCTCGCTCGAGTTCAGTTAGAGACAACACCTCGCACACACGCGCGTACGTGTACGAGAGAAGCGCGCATCGCTCGGCCCCCGACCTCCCACCGTAACCGGGAACTCCCCCAAATTTTCCTCTCCCTCGCTTCTACCACGGTTTTTTCCGTCATGGACGGCCCAAAGAATGTCTTACAGCTGCATCTCCGGCCCGCCCAGGATGAAAAGCCCATTTTCTGTCGTGATTTTTTGTCATAGAAGTAGGAGCCCACCACATCTATGATGATATCGGGTTTTGTCACAATTATCATCATAGAAGTGTCATATGTATGACAGAAAAAAATTTCGTTCGGCCCAAAATGTCACGGATGTGTCTTTTTTTGTAGTGAGAGCTAGTTCAACTCTAGTCTAAAATTATTTGTACTAGGTTATAGAGCTAGTTCAACTCTAGTGTAAAACTATTTGAACTAGACTATAGAGCTAGTTCACCTCTAGTGTAAAATTATTCGTACTAGGTTATAGAGCTAGTTCTACTCTAGTGCAAAATTATTTGAACTAGCTTGTAGAGCTTGTTCAACTCTACAAGCTTGTATGGCTAGTTCAACTCTAGTGTAAAATTATTTCAACTATCTTGTAGAGCTAGTTCAACTCTAGTGTCAAATTATTTGAACTAGGTTATAGATCTATTTCATCTTTTGTGTACAATTATTTGAACTAGCTTGTAGAGCTAGTTCAACTCTAGTGTAAAATTATTTGAACTAGCTCTCAACTCTAGTGTAAAATTATTTGTACTAGGTTATAGAGCTAGTTCAACTCTAGTGTAAAACTATTTGAACTAGACTGTAGAGCTAGTTCAACTCTAGTGTAAAATTATTTGAACTAGCTTGTAGAGCTAGTTCAACTCTAGTGTAAAACTATTTGTACTAGGTTATAGAGCTAGGTCAACTCTAGTGTAAAATTATTTTTACTAGGTTATAGAGCTAGTTCAACTCTAGTTTAAAATTATTTGTACTAGGTTATAGAGCTAGTTCAACTATAGTGTAAAACTATTTGAACTAGACTGTAGAGCTAGTTCTACTCTAGTGTAAAATTATTTGAACTAGCTTGTAGAGCTAGTTCAACTCTAGTGTAAAACTATTTGTACTAGGTTATAGAGCTAGTTCAACTCTAGTGTAAAATTATTTGTACTAGGTTATAGAGATAGTTCAACTCTAGTGTAAAATTATTTGTATTAGGTTATAGAGCTAGTTCTACTCTAGTACAAAATTATTTGAACTACATTTTAGAGCTAGTTCAATTCTAGTGTAAAATTATTTGAACTAGCTTGTAGAGCAAGTTCAAATCTAGTGTGAAATTATGTGTACTATGTTATAGAGCTAGTTCAACTCTACTGTAAAATTATTTGAACTAGCTTGTAGAGCTAGTTCAACTCTAGTGTAAAAAAATTTGTACTAGGTTATAGAGCTAGTGCAACTCTAGTGTAAAACTATTTGAACTAGACTGTAGAGCTTGTTCAACTCTAGTGTAAAATCATGTGTACTAGGTTATAGAGCTAGTTCAACTCTAGTGTAAAATTATTTGTACTAGGTTATAGAGCTAATTCTACTCTATTTAAAAATTATTTGAACTAGCTTGTAGAGCTAGTTCAACTCTAGTGTAAAATTATTTGAACTAGGTTATAGATCAAGTTCAACTTTAGTGCAAAATTATTTGAACTAGTTTTTAGAGCTAGTTCAACTCTAGTGTAAAATTATTTGAACTAGCTTGTAGAGCTGGTTCAACTCTAGTGCAAAATTATTTGTACTAGGTTATAGAGCTAGTTCAACTATAGTGTAAACTATTTGAACAAGACTGTAGAGCTAGTTCAACTCTAGTGTAAAATTATTTGAACTAGCTTGTAGAGCTAGTTCAACTCTAGTGTAAAACTATTTGTACTTGGTTATAGAGCTAGTTCAACTCTAGTGTAAAATTATTTGTATAAGGTTATAGAGCTAGTTCAACTCTAGTGTAAAATTATTTGTACTAGGTTATAGAGCTAGTTCTACTCTAGTACAAAATTATTTGAACTACATTGTAGAGCTAGTTCAACCCTAGTGTAAAATTATTTGAACTAGCTTGTAGAGCTAGTTCAAATCTAGTGTGAAGTTATGTGTACTATGTTATAGAGCTAGTTCAACTCTAGTGTAAAATTATTTGTACTAGGTTATAGAGCTAGTGCAACTCTAGTGTAAAACTATTTGAACTAGACTGTAGAGCTTGTTCAACTCTAGTGTAAAATCATGTGTACTAGGTTATAGAGCTAGTTCAACTCTAGTGTAAAATTATTTGTACTAGGTTATAGAGCTAATTCTACTCTATTTAAAAATTATTTGAACTAGCTTGTAGAGTTAGTTCAACTCTAGTGTAAAATTATTTGAACTAGGTTATAGATCTAGTCCAACTTTAGTGTAAAATTATTTGAACTAGTTTGTAGAGCTAGTTCAACTCTAGTGTAAAATTATTTGAACTAGCTTGTAGAGCTAGTTCAACTCTAGTGTAAAAATTTTTGTACTAGGTTATAGAGCTAGTTCAACTATAGTGTAAAACTATTTGAACTACACTATAGAGCTAGTTCCAATCTAGTGTAAAATTATTTGAACTAGCTTGTAGAGCTAGTTCAACTCTAGTATAAAACTATTTGTACTAGGTTATAGAGCTAGGTCAACTCTAGTGTAAAATTATTTGAACTGGCTTGTAGAGGTATTTCTACTCTAGTGTAAAATTATTTGAACTAGGTTGTCGAGCTAGTTCAACTCTAGTGTAAAATTATTTGTACTAGGTTATAGAGTGTGGCGCCCTCGATTCAATCATACACTAATCATACATGCAAATGTGTATGATCAAGATCAAGGACTCATGGGGAGATATCACAACACAACTCTAGACACAAATCAAAATAATACAAGATTTATATTACAAGCCAGGGGCCTCGAGGGCTCGAATACATAATTTCGAATACACAAGAGTCAGTGGAAGCAACAATATCTGAGTACAGACATAAGTTAAACAAAATTGCCTTAAGAAGGCTAGCAAAAAAGCAACAACGATCGAAAAGGCAAGGCCTCCTGCCTGGGAGCCTCCTAACTACTCCTAGTCGTCTGCGGTCTTCACGTAGTAGTAAGCATCCTCCGGGTAGTAGTAGTCATCAGTGGCATCGTCTGGGTCCTGCGATCCGTCATCTGGTTGCAACAATCGGGTATGGGGAAAAAGGAGTAGCAAAGCAACCATGAGTACTCATCCAAAGTACTCGCAAGACTTACATCAGATCTAAACTAAGTATGCATCTGTATCAAAGGAATGGGTTGTATCTATGGACTAAACTGCAGAATGCCAGAAGGGAAGGGGAAAGCATAGCCTATTGAAGAATAGCATCTTCTGGAAACCACCATCTTGCAGCAACAGGAGGGTGTAGAGTAGCATAAGTAAAGTAGTAGTAATGTTATCAAACTCGGCTAGAGATCCTTTCTCGACTCCCTGCGAGAAAGCAATCCCAGAGCCATACTATCCAGTTATCATCTCATATCCAAGTCTCATATCCATGTCTCATCTCAAGTATCTAGTTCTAGTTGTATCAATCGAGATACAACTCCAAGTGTCTGTTACCGTAGTGCAGGCTATCGATAGATGTTTTCTTCCCTGCACGGGTGCACCAACTTACCCACCACGCTTGATTAACTCCGGCCAGACACACTTTCCTGGGTCATGCTCGGCCTCGGCCAAACAATACGCCGCAACCCGACCTAGGCTTAATAGAGAGGCCAGCATGCCGGACTAAACCTATGCCCCCATGATGGTTAGTGCTATCAGGCCAGAGGCCCCTCGGATCAAATATCCAAATCATAGTGGATTAGGAATGCCCGGTAACGAGCAGAGACTCACGATCGATGTGACCTTGTCGCCCCGTCTCGAGTACTCGCGGCAAGGGCGAAGAATGCCCGGCCACGCCTCGTAGTTATCTTGCGGGCACCTTCCAGGTCAACCCGACTCCACATCACTCACTAATAAGCTCACGCAGATACCCCTCAGGGCCGACCCGTCTTTAGTAACATGGTTCAGTGTAAAGTCATAGTAACCATAGTAACTATGTGTCTAACACCAAGGGGAAAACCCGACGAATCACCCCAGGTGAATCCCACTCGATGTTATCATCAAGGTGAACATAAGAGGATCCACCCTCGAGGTTCACACTTGAGGGGTTGCACGACAGAGCGTTAACGGAAGTGGTTAAGGAGGAAATCACCCTCGATGACCTCGACCGTATAGCTACACTATAGAGATCTCATCAGGAGTGATGTAAGAGGTTCCACCTTCGGCACTCGATGGTAACTCTGCGGAGTCGTACAACTAGAGGGGGTGATGTGCGGTGTCGGGGCCTGGACGTCGATCATGTTGATCGAGTCATCAAACATAAAGCGAGGCAACTGGGACAAGGTGGGGGTTACTGATGGATCTCTAACCAACCTATACTAAGCAGTTTAGGATAAGTAGGTAAGGTATAAAAGCAGGTAACAACAACAGGCTATGCATCAGAGTAGGATCATACAGAAAGCAGTAGCAGTTCTAATGCAAGCATGAGAGGAAAAGAAATAGGCGATATCGGAATGCTCAAGGGGGGTTTGCTTGCCTGGTTGCTCAGACAAGAAGAAGAGGTCGTCGGTGACGTAATCGATCACAGCGGCATCATCGGTCTCGGGGTCTACCGGAGAGAAGAGGGGGAAGAAATAGTAAATACAGAGCAAACAATGCATCACAAGGCATAACATGACGATGGGAAGAGCTAGGGTTGCCCTAACATAGCACTACACGTTGCAGACGGAGGGGATAAACATCCGAGGATGAATTCCCGGTGTTAGGCGGATTCCGGACAGATGGAAGAGAGGGGACAGTTCCATGTCCAGCATGCTAGGGGCATGTGACAGGTGATTGGACTGCACATTTGGATTCGTTGGATTTTCCTGAGCAACTTTCATGTAGAAAACATTTTCATTCGAGCTACGGTTTAATTTCTATGGATTTTCAAAGATTAAAGCATTTTATGGAATTATTAACATTAATAGAAAAGGAATTATGATGTCAGCAAAGTGTCAGCATGACATCAGCAGGTCAACAGACCGGCTGACTGGTCAAATTGGCCAATGGGTCCCACCTGTCATTGGAAGTGGGCTAACAGCAGTTCATTTTAATTTAAACAGAATAATTAGTGACTGGACCCCACTTGTCAGTGACTGATTAGGATAACTAAATAGTTTTAATTATAAAAATGTTTTAATTAGTTTAATTACGCGGTGGGGTCTGCATGTAAGTGACACTGCGTGCCTAGTCAGCACAGTTGACCACGGTCAACGTGGTCAACTGGGGCCATGGGGCCCAGAGGCAGTGACCCAGACGCCGGCCCCGCTGGTGCTAGGTCAGCGCCGGCGCAGGAGCTACGCTGGTGAGGCCATCCGCGGCAGATCTGCGCTGGAGTTGGCCGGAATTCACGCACAGGGTGCGAGAGGTGGTGTGGCCTAGTGCGTTCGATCGGGCGTCCGACGCCGCATCGATCTACGGCGGTCCCATGGGCTAACTCGGCCGGAGTGGAGCGCTAAATCGACGGCGGCGGGCGGCGCGTTCAGACGGAGTTCGGGATCGGCGCTACAGAGCGCGTGCGAGCGAAGTAAAGGGCTAGGCAAGGTCTATGGCGCTCCAGGAGCTCGTCGGAGCTACTAGCTCAAGCGGAGGAGCTCGGTGGCGAGCCCTACGACGGCAATGGCGGACGGCGGAGCTCGGCTTGCGGGCGAGCTAGCTACGGCGAAAGGCACGACGCGAGGAGAGGAAAGAAGGAAGGAAGGTGAGCTCCCCGTAGAGCACAAGGAGGCTCGGTGGCGGTTTAGGAGTTGCAGGGGCGGTGCCGGAGACGAAGAAGATCAACGGCAGCCGGAGATGGGGACGAGGACGAACAGCAGATGCGGTGCTTCCCAGCTCCACCTGAGGGCACCAGACGACGGAGTCGACCCCGGCGGAGCTTCATGACAGGACGGCGGAGCGGGGCGGTGGCTGTGGCCGCGGTGACGACGAAGGACGGCGGTGACCACGCTCGGGTGGTGGCTCTAAGAAGGAGGCGAGGCGACAGAGCAAACAGGGAGAGGGGATAGGGACTGGCGTGAGTGGGGGCGGTAGGGCAAATGGGAGGGGAGAGGGGAGCCTGAGGCGTCGGGGGTCTTATTCCTCGTCGTCGACACCTACAAGGCGGCTCGGTGGCGACCGTGGGCACGGTCGGAGGAACAGGGAGGGGGGAAGGGCGACTGGGGGAGGTGGGCCACCTAGGATGGGGGGAGTTGGGCCGGCCCAGGGGGGTTCGGTCCAGGGAGGGGCACTTCCCTCTCTCTCTCCTTTCCTTTTCCCTTTTCCTTTTTTTGCTTTTCTATTTTAGCCATTTTAGGCCACCTTCACATTTTGCAAAAATGTTGGTTCACCACCAATATTACTAGAAGAATAATATCCACATGATGAACATTTTAGTTTTCACGTTTGATCAATTTTGAAATTCACCTAGATTTTGAATTTGAATTCAACTAGAATTTCAAACAACATGAGACAATAATGATCAGGCACATGATTAGCAAAAAGATTAATAAACCCAGGGGTTACTGTAGCATCATTACACCGGGTGTTACATAGAGCTAGTTCAACTCTAGTGTAAAACTATTTGAACTAGATTGTAGAGCTAGTTCAACTCTAATGTAAAATTATTTTTACTAGGTTATAGAGCTAGTTCTACTCTAGTGCAAAATTATTTGAACTAGCTTGTAGAGCTTGTTCAACTCTACAAGCTTGTAGAACTAGCTCAACTCTAGTGTAAAATAATTTGAACTAGGTTATAGATCTAGTTCAACTTGAGTGTAAAACTATTTGTACTAGGTTATAGAGCGAGTTCAACTCTAGTGTAAATTTATTTGAACTTGCTTGTAGAGCTATTTCAACTCTAGTGTAAAATTATTTGAACTAGCTTGTAGAGCTACTTCAAATCTAGTGTAAAATTATTTGTACTAGGTTATAGAGCTAGTTCAACTATTCTGTAAAACTATTTGAACTATACTGTAGAGCTAGTTTAACTCTAGTGCAAAATTATTTGAACTAGCTTGTAAAGCTAGTTCATCTCTAGTGTAGAACTATTTGTACTAGGTTATAGAGCTACGTCAACTCTAGTGTAAAATTATTTGAACTAGCTTGTAGAGCTAGGTCAACTCTAGTGTAAAATTATTTGTACTAGGTTATAGCGCTAGTTCAACTCTAGTGTAAAATTATTTGTACTAGGTTATAGAGCAAGTTCTACTCTAGTACAAAATTATTTGAACTACCTTGTAGAGCTAGTTCAACTCTACTGTAAAATTATATGAACTAGCTTGTAGAACTAGTTCAAATCTAGTGCAAAATTATGTGTACTAGGTTATAGAGCTAGTTCAACTCTAATGTAAAATTATTTGAACAAGCTTGTAGAGCTTGTTCAACTCTAGTGTGAAATTATTTGTACTAGGTTATTGAGAGCTAGTTCAACACTAGTGTAAAATTACTTGAACTAGCTTGTAGAGCTACCTCAAAACTAGTGTAAAATTATTGGAACTAGCTTGTATAGCTAGTTCAAATCTAGTGTAAAATTATTTGAACTTGATTGTAGAACTAGTTCAACTCTAGTGTAAAATTACTTGTACTAGGTTATAGAGCTAGTGCAACTCTAGTGTAAAACTATTTGAACTAGACTATACAACTAGTTCAACTCTAGTGTAAAATTATTTGTAGTAGGTTATAGAGCTAGTGCAACTCTAGTGTAAAATTATTTGAACTAGTTTGTAGAGCTAGTCCAACTCTAGTGTAAAATTATTTGAACTAGCTTGTAGAGCTAGTTCAACTCTAGTGTAAAATTATTTGTACTAGGTTATAGAGCTAGTTCAACTATAGTGTAAAACTATTTGAACTAGACTATAGAGCTAGTTCCTCTCTAGTGTAAAATTATTTGAACTAGCTTGTAGAGCTAGTTCAACTCTACTGTAAAACTATTTGTACGAGGTTATAGAGCTAGGTCTACTCTAGTGTAAAATTATTTGAACTTGCTTGTAGAGCTATTTCAACTCTAGTGTAAAACTATTTGAACTAGCTTGTAGAGCTAGTTCAACTCTAGTGTAAAATTATTTGTACTAGGTTATAGAGCTAGTTCAACTCTAGTGTAAAACTATTTGAACTAGATTGTAGAGCTAGTTCAGCTCTAGTGTAAAATTATTTTTACCTGGTTATAGAGCTAGTTCTACTCTAGTGCAAAATTATTTGAACTAGCTTGTAGAGCTTGTTCAACTATACAAGCTTGTAGAGCTAGTTCAACTCTAGTGTAAAATTATTTGAACTAGCTTGTAGAGCTAGTTCAACTCTAGTGTAAAATTAATTAAACTAGGTTATAGATCAAGTTCAACTTTAGTGTAAAATTATTGGAACTAGCTTGTAGAGCTAGTTTAACTCTAGTGTAAAATTATTTGAACTAGCTTTTAGAGCTAGTTCAACTTTAGTGTAAAATTATTTGAACTAGTTTGGAGAGCTAGTTCAACTCTAGTGTAAAATTATTTGAACTACCTTGTAAAGCTAGTTCAACTCTAGTGTAAAATTATTTGTACTAGGTTATAGGGCTAGTTCAACTATAGTGTAAAACTATTTGAACTAGACTATAGAGCTAGTTCCACTCTAGTGGAAAATTATTTGAACTAGCTTGTAGAGCTAGTTCAACTCTAGTGTAAACCTATTTGTACTAGGTTATAGAGGTAGGTCAACTCTAGTGTAAAATTATTTTAACTGGCTTGTAGAGCTATTTCAACTCTAGTGTAAAATTATTTGAACTAGCTTGTAGAGCTAGTTTAACTCCAGTGTAAAATTATTTGTACTAGGTTATAGAGCTAGTTCAACTCTAGTGTAAAATTATTTTTACTAGGTTATAGAGCTAGTTCTACTCTAGTGCAAAATTATTTGAACTAGCTTGTAGAGCTTATTCAAATCTACAAGCTTGTAGAGCTAGTTCAACTCTAGTGTAAAATTATTTGAACTAGCTTGTAGAGCTAGTGCAACTCTAGTGTAAAATTATTTGAACTAGGTTACAGATCTAGTTCATCTTTAGTGTAAAATTATTTGAACAAGCTTGTAGAGCTAGTTCAACTCTAGTATAAATTTATTTGAACTAGCTTGTAGAGCTACTTCAACTCTCGTGTAAAATTATTTGTACTAGGATATAGAGCTAGTTCAACTATAGTGTAAAACTATTTGAACTATACTGTAGAGCTAGTTCAACTCTAGTGTAAAATTATTTGAACTAGCTTGTAGAGCTAGTTCATCTCTAGTGTAAAACTATTTGTACTAGGTTATAGATCTAGATCAACTCTAGTGTAAAATTATTTGAACTAGCTTGTAGAGCTAGGTCAACTCTAGTGTAAAATTATTTGTACTAGGTTATAGAGCTAGTTCAACTCTAGTGTAAAATTATTTGTACTAGATTATAGAGCTAGTTCTACTCTAGTACAAAATTATTTGAAATACCTTGTAGAGCTAGTTCAAGTCTACTGTAAATTACTTGAACTAGCTTGTAGAGCTAGTTCAAATATAGTGTGAAATTATGTGTACTAGGTTATAGAGCTAGTTCAATTCAAATGTAAAATTATTAGAACTAGCTTGTAGAGCTTGTTGAACTCTAGTGTGAAATTATTTGTACTAGGTTATTGAGAGCTAGTTCAACACTAGTGTAAAATTATTTGAACTAGCCTGTAGAGCTAGTTCAACTATAGTGTAGAATTGTTTGAACTAGCTTGTAGAGCTAGTTTAACTCTAGTGTAAAATTACTTGTACAGGGTTATAGAGATAGTTCTACTCTAGTGTAAAATTATTTGAACAAACTTGTATAGCTAGTTCAAATCTAGTGTAATATTATTTGAACTAGCTTGTAGTGCTAGTTCAACTCTTGCTAAAAATTATTTGTACTAGGTTATAGAGCTAGTGCAACTGTAGTGTAAAACTATTTGAACTAGACTGTAGAGCTAGTTAAACTCTAGTGTAAAATTATGTGTACTATGTTATAGAGCTAGTTCTACTCTAGTGAAAAATTATTTGAACTAGTTTGTAGAGCTAGTTCAACTCTAGTGTAAAATTATTTGAACTAGCTTGTAGAGCTAGTTCAGCTCTAGTGTAAAATTATTTGTACTAGGTTATAGGACTAGTTCAACTATAGTGTAAAACTATTTGAACTAGACTATAAAGCTAGTTCAACTCTAGTGTAAAATTATTTGAACTAGGTTATAGATCTAGTTCAACTTGAGTGTAAAACTATTTGTACTAGATAATAGAGCTAGTTCAACTCTAGTGTAAATTTATTTGAACTTGCTTGTAGAGCTATTTCAACTCTAGTGTAAAATTATTTGAACTAGCTTGTAGAGCTAGTTCAACTCTAGTGTAAAATTATTTGTACTAGGTTATACAGCTAGTTCAACTCTAGTGTAAAACTATTTGAACTAGATTGTAGAGCTAGTTCAACTCTAGTGTAAAATTATTTTTACTAGGTTATAGAGCTAGTTCTACACTATTGCAAAATTATTTGAACTAGCTTGTAGAGCTTGTTCAACTCTACAAGCTTGTATAGCTAGTTCAACTCTAGTGTAAAATTATTTGAACTAGCTTGTAGAGCTAGTTCAACTCTAGTGTAAAATTATTTGAACTAGGTTATAGAGCTAGGTCAACTCTAGTGTAAAATTATTTGAACTTGCTTGTAGAGCTATTTCAACTCTAGTGTAAAATTATTTGAACTAGCTTGTAGAGCTAGTTCAACTCTAGTGTAAAATTATTTGTACTAGGTTATAGAGCTATTTCAACTCTAGTGTAAAACTATTTGAACTGTACTGTAGAGCTAGTTCAACTCTAGCGTAAAATTATTTTTACCTGGTTATAGAGCTAGTTCTACTCTAGTGCAAAATTATTTGAACTAGCTTGTAGAGCTTGTTCAACTCTACAAGCTTGTAGAGCTAGTTCAACTCTAGTGTAAATTATTTGAACTAGCTTGTAGAGCTAATTCAACTCTAGTATAAATTAATTGAACTAGGTTAGAGATTTAGTTCAACTTTAGTGTAAAATTATTTGAACTAGCTTGTAGAGCTAGTTCAACTCTAGTGTAAAATTATTTGAACTAGCTTTTACAGCTAGTTCAACTCTAGTGTAAAATTATTTGTACTAGGTTATAGAGCTAGTTCAACTATAGTGTAAAACTATTTGAACTAGACTATAGAGCTAGTTCCACTCTAGTGGAAAATTATTTGAACTAGCTTGTAGAGCTAGTTCAACTCTAGTGTAAAAGTATTTGTACTAAGTTATAGAGCTAGGTCAACTCTAGTGTAAAATTATTTGAATAGGCTTGTAGAGCTAGTTCAACTCTAGTGTAAAATTATTTGAACTAGCTTGTAAAGCTAGTTCAACTCTAGTGTAAAATTATTTGTACTAGGTTATAGAGCTAGTTCAACGCTAGTGTAAAACTATTTGAACTAGATTGTAGAGCTAGTTCAACTCTAGTGTAAAATTATTTTTACTAGTTTATAGAGCTAGTTCTACTCTAGTGCAAAATTCTTTGAACTAGCTTGTAGAGATTATTCAAATCTACAAGCTTGTAGAGCTAGTTCAACTCTCGTGTAAAATTATTTAAACTAGCTTGTAGAGCTAGTTCAACTCAAGTTTAAAATTATTTGAACTAGGTTATAGATCTAGTTCAACTTGAGTGTAAAATTATTTGTACTAGATTATAGAGCTAGTTCAACTCTAGTGTAAATTTATTTGAACTTGCTTGTAGAGCTATTTCAACTCTAGTGTAAAATTATTTGAACTAGCTTGTAGAGCTAGTTCAACTCTCGTGTAAAATTATTTGAACTAGCTTGTAGAGCTAGTTCAACTCTAGTGTAAAATTATTTTTACTAGGTTATAGAGCTAGTTCTACTCTAGTGTAAAATTATTTGAACTAGGTCATAGAGCTAGGTCAACTCTAGTGTAAAATTATTTGAACTTGCTTGTAGAGCTATTTCAACTCTAGTGTAAAATTAGGTGAACTAGCTTGTAGAGCTACTTCAACTCTCGTGTAAAATTATTTTACTAGGATATAGAGCTAGTTCAACTATAGTGAAAAACTATTTGAACTGTACTGTAGAGCTAGTTCAACTCTAGTGTAAAATTATTTGAACTAGCTTGTAGAGCTAGTTCATCTCTAGTGTAAAACTATTTGTACTAGGTTATAGAGCTAGGTCAACTCTAGTGTAAAATTATTTGAACTAGCTTGTAGAGCTAGGTCAACTCTAGTGTAAAATTATTTGTACTAGGTTATAGAGCTAGTTCAACTCTAGTGTAAAATTATTTGTACTAGATTATAGAGCTAGTTCTACTCTAGTTCAAAATTATTTGAAATACCTTGTAGAGCTAGTTCAAGTCTACTGTAAAATTACTTGAACTAGCTTGTAGAGCTAGTTCAAATATAGTGTGAAATTATGTGTACTAGGTTATAGAGCTAGTTCAATTCTAATGTAAAATTATTAGAACTAGCTTGTAGAGCTTGTTGAACTCTAGTGTGAAATTATTTGTACTAGGTTATTGAGAGCTAGTTCAACACTAGTGTAAAATTATTTGAACTAGCCTGTAGAGCTAGTTCAACTCTATTGTAGAATTGTTTGAACTAGCTTGTAGAGCTAGTTTAACTCTAGTGTAAAATTATTTGAACTAACTTGTATAGCTAGTTCAAATCTAGTGTAATATTATTTGAACTAGCTTGTAGAGCTAGTTCAACTCTTGCTAAAAATTATTTGTACTAGGTTATAGAGCTAGTGCAACTGTAGTGTAAAACTATTTGAACTAGACTGTAGAGCTAGTTAAACTCTAGTGTAAAATTATGTGTACTATGTTATAGAGCTAGTTCTACTCTAGTGAAAAATTATTTGAACTAGCTTGTAGAGCTAGTTCAACTCTAGTGTAAAATTTTTGAACTAGGTTATAGAACTAGTTCAACTTTAGTGTAAAATTATTTGAACTAGTTTGTAGAGCTAGTTCAACTCTAGTGTAAAATTATTTGAACTAGCTTGTAGAGCTAGTTCAGCTCTAGTATAAAATTATTTGTACTAGGTTATAGGACTAGTTCAACTATAGTGTAAAACTATTTGAACTAGACTATAGAGCTAGTTCAACTCTAGTGTAAAATTATTTGAACTAGGTTATAGATCTAGTTCAACTTGAGTGTAAAACTATTTGTACTAGGTTATAGAGCTAGTTCAACTCTAGTGTAAATTTATTTGAACTTGCTTGTAGAGCTATTTCAACTCTAGTGTAAAATTATTTGAACTAGCTTGTAGAGCTAGTTCAACTCTAGTGTAAAATTATTTGTACTAGGTTATACAGCTAGTTCAACTCTAGTGTAAAACTATTTGAACTAGATTGTAGAGCTAGTTCAACTCTAGTGTAAAATTATTTTTACTAGGTAATAGAGCTAGTTCTACTCTATTGCAAAATTATTTGAACTAGCTTGTAGAGCTTGTTCAACTCTACAAGCTTGTATAGCTAGTTCAACTCTAGTATAAAATTATTTGAACTAGCTTGTAGAGCTAGTTCAACACTAGTGTAAAATTATTTGAACTAGGTTATAGAGCTAGGTCAACTCTAGTGTAAAATTATTTGAACTTGCTTGTAGAGCTATTTCAACTCTAGTGTAAAATTATGTGAACTAGCTTGTAGAGCTAGGTCAACTCTAGTGTAAAATTATTTGTACTAGGTTATAGAGCTAGTTCAACTCTAGTGTAAAACTATTTGAACTGTACTGTAGAGCTAGTTCCACTCTAGCGTAAAATTATTTTTACCTGGTTATAGAGCTAGTTCTACTCTAGTGCAAAATTATTTGAACTAGGTTATAGAGCTAGGTCAACTCTAGTGTAAAATTATTTGAACTT
>NC_057806.1:421369997-421370979 GCF_018294505.1 Triticum aestivum | reverse complement strand
GTAGAGCTAGTTCAACTCTAGTGTAAAATTATTTGTACTAGGTTATAGAGCTAGTTCAACTCTAGTGTAAAACTATTTGAACTGTACTGTAGAGCTAGTTCCACTCTAGCGTAAAATTATTTTTACCTGGTTATAGAGCTAGTTCTACTCTAGTGCAAAATTATTTGAACTAGGTTATAGATCTAGTTCAACTTGAGTGTAAAATTATTTGTACTAGATTATAGAGCTAGTTCAACTCTAGTGTAAATTTATTTGAACTTGCTTGTAGAGCTATTTCAACTCAAGTGTAAAATTATTTGAACTAGCTTGTAGAGCTAGTTCAACTCTTGTGTAAAATTATTTGTACTAGGTTATACAGCTAGTTCAACTCTAGTGTAAAACTATTTGAACTAGATTGTAGAGCTAGTTCAACTCTAGTGTAAAATTATTTTTACTAGGTTATAGAGCTTGTTCTACTCTAGTGTAAAATTATTTGAACTAGGTCATAGAGCTAGGTCAACTCTAGTGTAAAATTATTTGAACTTGCTTGTAGAGCTATTTCAACTCTAGTGTAAAATTATTTGAACTAGCTTGTAGAGCTACTTCAACTCAGGTGTAAAATTATTTTACTAGGATATAGAGCTAGTTCAACTATAGTGAAAAACTATTTGAACTGTACTGTAGAGCTAGTTCAACTCTAGTGTAAAATTATTTGAACTAGCTTGTAGAGCTAGTTCATCTCTAGTGTAAAACTATTTGTACTAGGTTATAGAGCTAGGTCAACTCTAGTGTAAAATTATTTGAACTAGGTAATAGAGCTAGGTCAACTCTAGTGTAAAATTATTTGAACTTGCTTGTAGAGCTATTTCAACTCTAGTGTAAAATTATTTGAACTAGCTTGTAGAGCTAGTTCAACTCTAGTGTAAAATTATTTGTACTAGGTTATAGAGCTAGTTCAACTCTAGTGTAAAACTATTTGAACTGTATTGTAGAGCTAGTTCCA
>NC_057806.1:421334132-421369922 GCF_018294505.1 Triticum aestivum | reverse complement strand
AATTATTTGAACTAGCTTGTAGAGCTACTTCAACTCTCGTGTAAAATTATTTTACTAGGATATAGAGCTAGTTCAACTATAGTGAAAAACTATTTGAACCGTACTGTAGAGCTAGTTCAACTCTAGTGTAAAATTATTTGAACTAGCTTGTAGAGCTAGTTCATCTCTAGTGTAAAACTATTTGTACTAGGTTATAGAGCTAGGTCAACTCTAGTGTAAAATTATTTGAACTAGGTTATAGAGCTAGGTCAACTCTAGTGTAAAATTATTTGAACTTGCTTGTAGAGCTATTTCAACTCTAGTGTAAAATTATTTGAACTAGCTTGTAGAGCTAGTTCAACTCTAGTGTAAAATTATTTGTACTAGGTTATAGAGCTAGTTCAACTCTAGTGTAAAACTATTTGAACTGTACTGTAGAGCTAGTTCCACTCTAGCGTAAAATTATTTTTACCTGGTTATAGAGCTAGTTCTACTCTAGTGCAAAATTATTTGAACTAGGTTATAGATCTAGTTCAACTTGAGTGTAAAATTATTTGTACTAGATTATAGAGCTAGTTCAACTCTAGTGTAAATTTATTTGAACTTGCTTGTAGAGCTATTTCAACTCCAGTGTAAAATTATTTGAACTAGCTTGTAGAGCTAGTTCAACTCTAGTGTAAAATTATTTGTACTAGGTTATACAGCTAGTTCAACTCTAGTGTAAAACTATTTGAACTAGATTGTAGAGCTAGTTCAACTCTAGTGTAAAATTATTTTTACTAGGTTATAGAGCTAGTTCTACTCTAGTGTAAAATTATTTGAACTAGGTCATAGAGCTAGGTCAACTCTAGTGTAAATTAATTTGAACTTGCTTGTAGAGCTACTTCAACTCTAGTGTAAAATTATTTTAACTAGCTTGTAGAGCTACTTCAACTCAGGTGTAAAATTATTTTACTAGGATATAGAGCTAGTTCAACTATAGTGAAAAACTATTTGAACTGTACTGTAGAGCTAGTTCAACTCTAGTGTAAAATTATTTGAACTAGCTTGTAGAGCTAGTTCATCTCTAGTGTAAAACTATTTGTACTAGGTTATAGAGCTAGGTCAACTCTAGTGTAAAATTATTTGAACTAGGTTATAGAGCTAGGTCAACTCTAGTGTAAAATTCTTTGAACTTGCTTGTAGAGCTATTTCAACTCTAGTGTAAAATTATTTGAACTAGCTTGTAGAGCTAGTTCAACTCTAGTGTAAAATTATTTGTACTAGGTTATAGAGCTAGTTCAACTCTAGTGTAAAACTATTTGAACTGTATTGTAGAGCTAGTTCCACTCTAGCGTAAAATTATTTTTACCTGGTTATAGAGCTAGTTCTACTCTAGTGCAAAATTATTTGAACTAGGTTATAGATCTAGTTCAACTTGAGTGTAAGATTATTTGTACTAGATTATAGAGCTAGTTCAACTCTAGTGTAAATTTATTTGAACTTGCTTGTAGAGCTATTTCAACTCTAGTGTAAAATTATTTGAACTAGCTTGTAGAGCTAGTTCAACTCTAGTGTAAAATTATTTGTACTAGGTTATACAGCTAGTTCAACTCTAGTGTAAAACTATTTGAACTAGATTATAGAGCTAGTTCTACTCTAGTGTAAAATTATTTTTACTAGGTTACAGAGCTAGTTCTACTCTAGTGTAAAATTATTTGAACTAGGTCATAGAGCTAGGTCAACTCTAGTGTAAAATTATTTGAACTTGCTTGTAGAGCTATTTCAACTCTAGTGTAAAATTATTTGAACTAGCTTGTAGAGCTACTTCAACTCTCGTGTAAAATTATTTTACTAGGATATAGAGCTAGTTCAACTATAGTGAAAAACTATTTGAACTGTACTGTAGAGCTAGTTCAACTCTAGTGTAAAATTATTTGAACTAGCTTGTAGAGCTAGTTCATCTCTAGTGTAAAACTATTTGTACTAGGTTATAGAGCTAGGTCAACTCTAGTGTAAAATTATTTGAACTAGCTTGTAGAGCTAGGTCAACTCTAGTGTAAAATTATTTGTACTAGGTTATAGAGCTAGTTCAACTCTAGTGTAAAATTATTTGTACTAGATTATAGAGCTAGTTCTACTCTAGTACAAAATTATTTGAAATACCTTGTAGAGCTAGTTCAAGTCTACTGTAAAATTACTTGAACTAGCTTGTAGAGCTAGTTCAAATATATTGTGAAATTATGTGTACTAGGTTATAGAGCTAGTTCAATTCTAATGTAAAATTATTAGAACTAGCTTGTACAGCTTGTTGAACTCTAGTGTGAAATTATTTGTACTAGGTTATTGAGAGCTAGTTCAACACTAGTGTAAAATTATTTGAACTAGCCTGTAGAGCTAGTTCAACTCTAGTGTACAATTGTTTGAACTAGCTTGTAGAGCTAGTTTAACTCTAGTGTAAAATTATTTGTACAGGGTTATAGAGATAGTTCTAGTCTAGTGTAAAATTATTTGAACTAACTTGTATAGCTAGTTCAAATCTAGTGTAATATTATTTGAACTAGCTTGTAGAGCTAGTTCAACTCTTGCTAAAATATATTTGTACTAGGTTATAGAGCTAGTGCAACTGTAGTGTAAAACTATTTGAACTAGACTGTAGAGCTAGTTCAACTCTAGTGTAGTATTATGTGTACTATGTTATAGAGCTAGTTCTACTCTAGTGAAAAATTACTTGAACTAGCTTGTAGAGCTAGTTCAACTCTAGTGTAAAATTTTTGAACTAGGTTATAGATCTAGTTCAACTTTAGTGTAAAATTATTTGAACTAGTTTGTAGAGCTAGTTCAACTCTAGTGTAAAATTATTTGAACTAGCTTGTAGAGCTAGTTCAGCTCTAGTGTAAAATTATTTGTACTAGGTTATAGGACTAGTTCAACTATAGTGTAAAACTATTTGAACTAGACTATAGAGCTAGTTCAACTCTAGTGTAAAATTATTTGAACTAGGTTATAGATCTAGTTCAACTTGAGTGTAAAACTATTTGTACTAGGTTATAGAGCTAGTTCAACTCTAGTGTAAATTTATTTGAACTTGCTTGTAGAGCTATTTCAACTCTAGTGTAAAATTATTTGAACTAGCTTGTAGAGCTAGTTCAACTCTAGTGTAAAATTATTTGTACTAGGTTATACAGCTAGTTCAACTCTAGTGTAAAACTATTTGAACTAGATTGTAGAGCTAGTTCAACTCTAGTGCAAAATTATTTTTACTAGGTTATAGAGCTAGTTCTACTCTATTGCAAAATTATTTGAACTAGCTTGTAGAGCTTGTTCAACTCTACAAGCTTGTATAGCTAGTTCAACTCTAGTGTAAAATTATTTGAACTAGCTTGTAGAGCTAGTTCAACTCTAGTGTAAATTATTTGAACTAGGTTATAGAGCTAGGTCAACTCTAGTGTAAAATTATTTGAACTTGCTTGTAGAGCTATTTCAACTCTAGTGTAAAATTATTTGAACTAGCTTGTAGAGCTAGTTCAACTCTAGTGTAAAATTATTTGTACTAGGTTATAGAGCTAGTTCAACTCTAGTGTAAAACTATTTGAACTATACTGTTGAGCTAGTTCCACTCTAGCGTAAAATTATTTTTACCTGGTTATAGAGCTAGTTCTACTCTAGTGCAAAATTATTTGAACTAGCTTGTAGAGCTTGTTCAACTCTACAAGCTTGTAGAGCTAGTTCAACTCTAGTGTAAATTATTTGAACTAGCTTGTAGAGCTAGTTCAACTCTAGTATAAATTAATTGAACTAGGTTAGAGATTTAGTTCAACTCTAGTGTAAAATTATTTGAACTAGCTTGTAGAGCTAGTTCAACTCTAGTGTAAAATTATTTGTACTAGGTTATAGAGCTAGTTCAACTATAGTGTAAAACTATTTGAACTAGACTATAGAGCTAGTTCCACTCTAGTGGAAAATTATTTGAACTAGCTTGTAGAGCTAGTTCAACTCTAGTGTAAAACTATTTGTACTAGGTTATAAAGCTAGGTCAACTCTAGTGTAAAATTATTTGAACTGGCTTGTAGAGCTAGTTCAACTCTAGTGTAAAATTATTTGAACTAGCTTGTAAAGCTAGTTCAACTCTAGTGTAAAATTATTTGTATTAGGTTATAGAGCTAGTTCAACGCTAGTGTAAAACTATTTGAACTAGATTGTAGAGCTAGTTCAACTCTAGTGTAAAATTATTTTGACTAGTTTATAGAGCTAGTTCTACTCTAGTGCAAACTTCTTTGAACTAGCTTGTAGAGCTTATTCAAATCTACAAGCTTGTAGAGCTAGTTCAACTCTCGTGGAAAATTATTTGAACTAGCTTGTAGAGCTAGTTCAACTCAAGTGTAAAATTATTTGAACTTGGTTATAGATCTAGTTCAACTTGAGTGTAAAATTATTTGTACTAGATTATAGAGCTAGTTCAACTCTAGTGTAAATTTATTTGAACTTGCTTGTAGAGCTATTTCAACTCTAGTGTAAAATTATTTGAACTAGCTTGTAGAGCTAGTTCAACTCTAGTGTAAAATTATTTGTACTAGGTTATACAGCTAGTTCAACTCTAGTGTAAAACTATTTGAACTAGATTGTAGAGCTAGTTCAACTCTAGTGTAAAATTATTTTTACTAGGTTATAGAGCTAGTTCTACTCTAGTGTAAAATTATTTGAACTAGGTCATAGAGCTAGGTCAACTCTAGTGTAAAATTATTTTAACTTGCTTGTAGAGCTATTTCAACTCTAGTGTAAAATTATTTGAACTAGCTTGTAGAGCTACTTCAACTCTCGTGTAAAATTATTTTACTAGGATATAGAGCTAGTTCAACTATAGTGAAAAACTATTTGAACTGTACTGTAGAGCTAGTTCAACTCTAGTGTAAAATTATTTGAACTAGCTTGTAGAGCTAGTTCATCTCTAGTGTAAAACTATTTGTACTAGGTTATAGAGCTAGGTCAACTCTAGTGTAAAATTATTTGAACTAGCTTGTAGAGCTAGGTCAACTCTAGTGTAAAATTATTTGTACTAGGTTATAGAGCTAGTTCAACTCTAGTGTAAAATTATTTGTACTAGATTATACAGCTAGTTCTACTCTAGTACAAAATTATTTGAAATACCTTGTAGACCTAGTTCAACTCTACTGTAAAATTATTTGAACTAGCTTGTAGAGCTAGTTCAAATATAGTGTGAAATTATGTGTACTAGGTTATAGAGCTAGTTCAATTCTAATGTAAAATTATTAGAACTAGCTTGTAGAGCTTGTTGAACTCTAGTGTGAAATTATTTGTACTAGGTTATTGAGAGCTAGTTCAACACTAGTGTAAAATTACTTGAACTAGCTTGTAGAGCTACTTCAACACTAGTGTAAAATTATTTGAACTAGCCTGTAGAGCTAGTTCAACTCTAGTGTAAAATTGTTTGAACTAGCTTGTAGAGCTAGTTTATCTCTATTGTAAAATTATTTGTATTGGGTTATAGAGCTAGTTCTACTCTAGTGTAAAATTATTTGAATTAACTTGTATAGCTAGTTCAAATCTAGTGTAAAATTATTTGAACTAGCTTGTAGAGCTAGTTCAACTCTTGCGTAAAATTATTTGTACTAGGTTATAGAGCTAGTGCAACTCTAGTGTAAAACTATTTGAACTAGACTATAGAGCTAGTTAAACTCTAGTGTAAAATATGTGTACTAGGTTATAGAGCTAGTTCTACTCTAGTGAAAAATTATTTGAACTAGCTTGTAGATCTAGTTCAACTCTAGTGTAAAATTTTTGAATTAGGTTATAGATCTAGTTCAACTTTAGTGTAAAATTATTTGAACTAGTTTGTAGAGCTAGTTCAACTCTAGTGTAAAATTATTTGAACTAGCTTGTAGAGCTAGTTCAACTCTAGTGTAAAATTATTTGTACTAGGTTATAGGGCTAGTTCAACTATAGTGTAAAACTATTTGAACTATACTATAGAGCTAGTTCCACTCTAGTGTAAAATTATTTGAACTAGCTTGTAGAGCTAGTTCAACTCTAGTGTAAAACTATTTGTACTAGGTTATAGTGCTAGGTCAACTCTAGTGTAAAATTATTTGAACTTGCTTGTAGAGCTATTTCAACTCTACTGTAAAATTATTTGAACTAGCTTGTAGAGCTAGTTCAACTCTAGTGTAAAATTATTTGTACTAGGTTATAGAGCTAATTCAACTCTAGTGTAAAACTATTTGAACTAGATTGTAGAGCTAGTTCAACTCTAGTGTAAAATTATTTTTACTAGATTATAGAGCTAGTTCTACTCTAGTGAAAAATTATTTGAACTAGCTTGTAGAGCTTGTTCAACTCTACAAGCTTGTAGACCTAGTTCAACACTAGTGTAAAATTATTTGAACTAGCTTGTAGAGCTAGTTCAACTCTAGTGTAAAATTATTTGAACTAGGTTATAGAGCTAGGTCAACTCTAGTGTAAAATTATTTGAACTTCCTTGTAGAGCTATTTCAACTCTAGTGTAAAATTATTTGAACTAGCTTGTAGACCTAGTTCAACTCTAGTGTAAAATTATTTCTACTAGGTTATAGAGCTAGTTCAACTCTAATGTAAAATATTTGAACTAGATTGTAGAGCTAGTTCAACTCTAGCGTAAAATTATTTTTACTTGGTTATAGAGCTAGTTCTACTCTAGTGCAACATTATTTGAACTAGCTTGTAGAGCTTGTTCAACTCTACAAGCTTGTAGAGCTAGTTCAACTCTAGTGTAAAATTATTTGAACTAGCTTGTAGAGATAGTTCAACTCTAGTATAAATTAATTGAACTACGTTATAGATTTAGTTCAACTTTAGTGTAAAATTATTTGAACTAGCTTGTAGAGCTAGTTCAACTCTAGTGTAAAATTATTTGAACTAGCTTTTAGAGCTAGTTCAACTCTAGTGTAAAATTATTTGTACTAGGTAATAGAGCTAGTTCAACTATAGTGTAAAACTATTTGAACTAGACTATAGAGCTAGTTCCGCTCTAGTGGAAAGTTATTTGAACTAGCTTGTAGAGCTAGTTCAACGCTAGTGTAAAACTATTTGTACTAGGTTATAGAGCTAGGTCAACTCTAGTGTAAAATTATTTGAACTGGCTTGTAGAGCTAGTTCAACTCTAGTGTAAAATTATTTGAACTAGCTTGTAAAGCTAGTTCAACTCTAGTGTAAAATTATTTGTATTAGGTTATAGAGCTAGTTCAACTCTAGTGTAAAACTATTTGAACTAGATTGTAGAGCTAGTTCAACTCTAGTGTAAAATAATTTTTACTAGGTTATGGAGCTAGTTCTACTCTAGTGCAAAATTATTTGAACTAGCTTGTAGAGCTTATTCAAATCTACAAGCTTGTAGAGCTAGTTCAACTCTAGTGTAAAATTATTTGAACTAGCTTGTAGAGCTAGTTCAACTCTAGTGTAAAATTATTTGAACTAGGTTATAGATCTAGTTCAACTTGAGTGTAAAATTATTTGTACTAGATTATAGAGCTAGTTCAACTCTAGTGTAAAACTATTTGTACTAGGTTATAGAGCTAGCGCAACTCTAGTGTAAAACTATTTGAACTAGACTGTAAAGCTAGTTATTTGAACCAGCTTGTAGAGCTAGTTCATCTCTAGTGTAAAATTATTTGAACCAGCTTGTAGAGCTAGTTCAACTCTAGTGTAAAATTATTTGAACTAGGTTATTGATCTAGTTCAACTTTAGTGTAAAATTATTTGAACTAGCTTGTAGTGCTAGTTCAACTCCAGTGTAAAATTATTTGACCTAGCTTGTAGACCTAGCTCAAGTCTAGTGTAAAATCATTTGTTCTATGTTATAGAGCTAGTTCAACTCTAGTGTAAATTTATTTGTACTAGGTTATAGAGCTAGTTCTACTCTAGTGCAAAATTATTT
Source organism: Triticum aestivum (assembly GCF_018294505.1). Taxonomy (NCBI): domain Eukaryota; kingdom Viridiplantae; phylum Streptophyta; class Magnoliopsida; order Poales; family Poaceae; genus Triticum; species Triticum aestivum. Next base: position 421,362,034 of record NC_057806.1, on the reverse strand, counting down.
GAACTAGCTTGTAGAGCTACTTCAACTCTAGTGTAAAACTATTTGAACTAGCTTGTAGATCTAGTTCAAATCTAGTCTGCAATTATGTGTACTATGTTATAGAGCTAGGTCAACTCTAGTGTAAAATTATTAGAAATAGCTTGTAGAGCTGGTTCAACTCTATTGTAAAATTATTTGTTCTATGTTATAGAGCTAGTTCAACCCTAGTGTAAAACTATTTGAACTAGCTTGTAGATCTAGTTCAACACTAGTGTAAATTTATTTGTACTAGGTTATAGAGCTAGTTCTACTCTAGTGCTAAATTATTTGAACTAGCTTGTAGATCTAGTTCAACTCTAGTGTAAAATTATTTGTACTAGGATATAGAGCTAGTTCAACTATAGTGTAAAACTATTTGAACTAGACTGTAGAGCTAGTTCAACTCTAGTGTAAAATTATTTGAACTAGCTTGTAGAGCTAGTTCAACTCTAGTGTAAAATTATTTGTACTAGGTTATAGTGCTAGTGCAACTGTAGTGTAAAACTATTTGAACTAGACTGTACAGCTAGTTCAACTCTTGTGTAAAATCATTTGTACTAGGTTATAGAGCTAGTTCAACTCTAGTGTAAAATTATTTGTACTAGGTTATAGAGCTAATTCTACTCAAGTGAAAAATTATTTGAACTAGCTTGTAGAGCTAGTTCAACTCTAGTGTAAAATTTTTGAACTAGGTTATAGATCTAGTTCAACTTTAGTGTAAAATTATTTGAACTAGTTTGTAGAGCTAGTTCAACTCTAGTGTAAAATTATTTGAACTAGCTTGTAGAGCTAGTTCAAATCTAGTGTAGAATTATTTCTACTAGGTTATAGAGCTAGTTCAACTATAGTGTAAAACTATTTGAACTAGACTATAGAGCTAGTTCCTCTCTAGTGTAAAATTATTTCAACTAGCTTGTAGAGCTAGTTCAACTCTAGTGTAAAACTATTTGTACTAGGTTATAGAGCTAGGTCTACTCTAGTGTAAAATAATTTGAACTTGCTTGTAGAGCTACTTCAACTCTAGTGTTAAATTATTTGAACTAGCTTGTAGAGCTAGTTTAACTCTAGTGTAAAATTATTTGTACTAGGTTATAGAGCTAGTTCAACTCTAATGTAAAACTATTTGAACTAGATTGTAGAGCTAGTTTAACTCTAGTGTAAAATTATTTGTACTAGGTTATAGAGCTAGGTCAACTCTAATGTAAAACTATTTGAACTAGATTGTAGAGTGTCGGGGAGGCTGATCCACGAACACCTATGGGGCCGGCGGACCGGGCCACTTTCGGTTCGGCGGGGGGCGGAGATCGCACGGAGAGCAGATCGAGGCGAAGCACACGAGCAGTTTACCCAGCTTCGGAGCTCTCTGGAGAGATAACACTCCTACTGCTGCTTGTCTGGTTGTATTATGTTCTTGCTCGCGAGAGCTAAGTGTTTTCTGGCTTACGATTGAATCGAACCTCGCGAACCGAACCCTGTCTAACCTTCCAACCTTCTAACCTTCTAACCCCCTCTACGTTGCGCATGGGCCTCCTTTTATACGCTAAAGGGGTCACCGACAGGTGGCAACGCAGAGAAGGGTACAAATGTAAAAAGCGAGGTGGTTGGTATAGTTACTTGTACAGTGCACCCTACCTAACCCTGACGGCAGGGGACAAGGGCATTAAATGCCCGTCTGAGTCGCCCAAACAGTGCAGAAAAGGACCGTTAGGGGCGCCACCATTCGCCACAATGGCGATCTTGTCAGCTTCGCATGGCACTGCACACCGCTGGCTGCACATCCTCCCGCCACGCGCGCCTGGAGAGGCCCCTAGAGCGACACGTTGGTGGATGCGCTGGAGCGTGGGCACAGAGTGGCCGCCTGCCGCGGCAAGCGCCTTGCCGTTGTTGTTATCTTGTCGGGTTTGGAAGCTTGTCGCTCACCGGGCCTCGAGGTACCTTGGTTGGTCTTCCCGGCAAGCTCCTCTTGCCGGGGCCTTGTTGCCTTGCCGGAGCACGTGGCGCGTCGCGGCAAGTTCCTTGGAGTGCCTTGGTTGGCCTTCCCGGCAAGCTCCTCTTGCCGGGGCCTTGTCTCCTGAACTTAAATACTTTGTTCTTGAATGGCTTCAAGGGAACCACGGAGGATCTTGGCGCTCGCCCGGCAAGCCTTGCCGCAGGGTGCTACAACTGCCTGTGCACAAGTTCGGGGTACTAGGGTACCCCTATTCTAGTACACCGACAGGAGCCCCCGGGCCTGGGCCAGACACGGTGCCGAGCGCTGTTGGGCCAGGCCCAAGACAGGGCACGGGCACACGCGGACTGGGCCACGCCGAATCTTGCTCCGTATCCACCGCGCTCTCCCCTAACGGCACGTGTTGAATGCGGCGTCGTGGGAGAGATCGTGGGTGGTTCTTTATTCGGAATGGCGAAACGTCCGCCCCGTCCCTCTTTATAAGCAGAGGAAACAGGGGCTGTTCGCTCCCCCTTGCTGGTTGCTACTACTCCATCTTCACGAACCTCCGCCGCTCCCCCCCTTCTTCTAGAAGCCGAGAGAGCAGCGCTCCGCCCCCATTGCCACCAGCATCACCAACGCCGTCGACCTCCCCCACCACCTCCGCCATGGCTCCGAAAGCCGACAAGGGAAAGGGCGTGAAGTCGGCCGAGGCGCAGCGGCTCGCGGCACTGCGGAAGGAGCGGACGATCTTCTCCCCCCAGCTCGGCGTGAAGGAGCTAAGGGAGTACTTCTACCTCTTTTGGGCGACGGAGACGCGGGCGCATCCGCGCACGAGGGTACTCCCGGCCGCTGCTTCGGAACTGGCTCCAAACGGGTACCCATTCTTCGCGCTGTTCTTCTATTGCGGGCTCTGCCCGCCCTTCTCGGAGTTCTTCTGCGATATCATGAACCCCTACGGCATCCGCCTCCTTGATTTCACCCCCAACGCCGTTCTGACTATGGCAGTTTTCGCACATTTGTGTGAAAACTTTGTCGGAGTCCACCCTAATGTTGCCCTTTTCCGCCACTTCTTCATACCTCGGGTAGAGAGAGGAGAGCCGCTTGCCGGAGGGATCGCCTGGATCTCGAGGGTCGGCAAGAAGGAGGCGTACTTGGAGGGTGAGCTCCATAGCAAGTGGGATGAGTGGAAAGCGGAGTGGTGCTGGATCATCGAGGAGAATCCGCAGCCCTTCACCGCTGTGCGCCAAGCTCCAATAGTGCGCGGCAATGACTGGAGCAACGTGGCCCCGGAAGACGAGAGGCTGAAGATCGCCATTACTAGGATCCTTCGCCTCAGGCTTGCCGGGCTCACTGTAGGTGCTGTAGGCGCAGATTTCCTCCGCTGCCGCATCGCCCCCCTGCAGTAGAGGGGGAGGCCTGCCTGGGAATTCAAGAACTCGGCGGACATCATGAGGCTGCGGCCGGGCCTCAACTACAACTTCACCGTCTTGGAGCTAGATGCAATGCTCCTGGAGTTGTTCAAACGCGATCCCCAGCACCCATTCACGCTGCCGAGGGGCGTCGTTCCATTGTGCAATAATTCTTTGCTTAACCGGATCCGCGCCATGATGCTGTTGTGCGATTCACACAGAATCGTTACAACTTGGCAAGAGCTTGCGGATGACATCGTGCAAGCGTTCTTCGACAACTTGGAAGAAGTGCCGGTCTGCGCTGACGAGCAGAAGAGCCTTACCCGTGACACCACCGACGAGGAGCTGCAGCGCATCGCCACTAGGGCGGAAGAGGCTGCGGCCGCAGCTGCCGCGGGCACGTTCGGGTTCACTGTGGAGGAGGCGCAGGCGGCAGAGGCGGCAAACCTTGCCGAGCGCGCGGAGTTTATTGGTGAGGAAGAGCCTGCCGGTTCTAAAGCTGAGCCGAGCGAGGCCGGCGAGGAAGAGCCCGAGCCTTCAGAAAACTTGCCGCAGGCGGAGCCCCCGGCCCCGCCAAGAAGGCGTCTTCGCAGGGCCACGGACGTAGCGGGGCGGCAGCCGGGTCAACAGCCGCCGAGCCGTGCGACACGCTCTACCGCGGCAAGCAATGTTGCTGCGGGAGCACCTCACGTAGCAGCGGCAACTGGAGCGGGATCTTCCCGGGCCACCGCCACTGCCCCCGCCAAGCGGGCAAGGGATCCTACTCCTCCGCCTCGCCGCACCGGAGGGGAGCCGGACTTTGATCTTTCCGCGCTCAGCTCCGACAAGGAGGAAGAAGAGTAAGTTTCTTTTGTGCTCTTGTAGTTCTTCAATTTTGCTGTTTTTATCTTGTATCTGACTTGCTTCAATCTGGACTTCTTTCTTTTCAGGACGCTGGCCCAGAGAGCGGCGAAGAGGGCCAAGGCCGCGGTGATTGTCATCGAAGATGACCCCACCGTGTCAGCAGGGGGTGGGTCCGAGACCACCTTGACGGACCCGGCAACCACTCCTCAAAACAGCCCCCAGCGCAGCCCCCAGCGTAAGTTCATAGTTAGCTTTCTGCTATCAGGCACGCATGAGTGCTTTTTCCTTTGTTGATATCTTGCTTGTTGACTTGCGTAGGAGCAGAGCAGCCATATCAGGAGCGCCCGGAAGCTGGTCCCGAAGTGCCATCTGCTTCGACTACGCCGTCAAGGGATGAGTTCCCAGTAAGGGAGCGCTCTCCGGCAAGGGACATCACCGTCGATCCTGCGGTGGCCGAGACCGCAACTGCAGATCTTGGCACAGGTAATTCACTTGTCAAAAAACTTTCCCTTGGGTTCTTCTTCTTCTGATTTTCTTGGATTTTTGATTGTTTTTTCTCCCTTCTTCGTTCTTCAGACCCATCTGCTGCCGAGCCAATGGAGACAGAGGGCGCCGGCGAGGAAGGGGCCGGTGCTGATGAGACCGCCGGCGAGGAGGCCGCCAAGGCCGCCACCGCAGAAGCCGGCGAGGTGTCGGGCGATTGCACTGACGACCCTGAGGACGCAGGAGCGCCAGGCGCTGCACCGACCGTCGATCCCTCTGCCGCTGCTGCGGAGCCCGGCGCCTACTTGAAGGCCGGCGACGATATCTTCATCAAGCTACCCTGGGCGTCGAGCTCCAGGGCGCCGGTCGAGGGGGAAACTTTCGATGAGGAGGTGCTCGCCTCCGCTGGACTGTCGTTGGTCGACGTGCCCAGCAGTAGCAGTGGCGAGCCTGAGGAGGAGCAGCTGCTGCGGAAGCTGCTGTCACTCTACCGCGCGCGGCAAGCCAAGCTGGCTTCCCGGGAAGCGCTTGTCGCGAAGGTGGGAGTTGATATGGAGAAGCGCGCGGAGGAGCTCTGGGGCCACAATCAAGAAGCTCTCCGGTCCCTGGCACAGGAGCGGGAGCGGCTCGACGAGGAGCGCACGGCCTTCCTTCTCGAGAAGGCCGAAGCTGAGGAGGAACAAAGGCTGGCCGCTGAGAAGCAATCCGCGCGAGAAGGCGAATTGGTGCAGCGGAAGGCCAACCTCGACAGCTACGAGGAGGAGAAGGTGGCGCAGCTGGAGGCCAACATCGGGAAGAGCGGCGAGGAGCTTGCTGTGCTCAAGCGTGAGCGTGAGAAGGATGCTGCCGCCCACGGTGAGCTGCAAGGTCTTCTCGCTGAGAGGGGCAAGGAGCTCAGCGCCGCCAAGGATTCCAATGCGGACCTGGAGTTGAAGCTGGCCACGCTGATGCAGACGCTGGAGGCCGCCAAGGAGTGGGAGAAGACCTTGTCGGAGAAGGTCAAATCCAACAAGGCGCTGCTGGAGAGCATCGCAGTTACCCAGAACTCGTTCAGAGATTCTGTGGAGCACTGGACCGAGGGTCTGGTGAATATTGCCGCAGTCATCGACGAGGAGCTGGCGCAGCTGGGGATGGAGGACTTTGGGTATCCCTCCGACGAGAATCTCCAACCCAGCGCCAAGCTCAACCTGTTCTTCAAGGGCGTGGCGACGGCACTCCAGCGGCTCCGGGAGAGGATCCCAAAGCAGCTGGCCGACGAGTCGCGCAAAATCTGCGCCGGGGTTCTCCAGAAGGTGCTGATGAAGGTTGCCTTCCGCAATCCGGGCCTGAACTTCACCAACGTCCTCAAGTCCTTGCCGCCAGACGTTGATCGAGACGCACTCAAGGCCCTTGTCGCACCCATTGTGGACAAGGTGAGCGAGATCAAGAGGGTTGCCTTCTTTTCCCTTGTCACTGCTAATCATGTTATGAAAACAGTCTGTTAGAGCTGCGACAAGTTATCTTGTAATATAACTTTATTTCTGTTATCAACTGCTATGTTATTTCCTCTACTAGATTCCTTCCTTTGTATGTTTTTACCCTACGCTTCTAGGGAACTTGTCGGCGCAGGCACCCGAGCCGCGAGCGCTGAGTGCGGAACGTCAGCAGCCTGCTGGCGGCGCCGCTTCCTACAAGAAACCTTGTCGCGACTAGATGCAGCACACTTAAGTTGTTGAGCGGACTCGAAACAAAGTAAGGGCACAACTAGCCACGAGTTGGTTCCTCCGTGCACAGGTTTTCCATACAAAGCAGGGTCGTTCGAGGAAGATAACTCAAAAATTTAAAAACTGATTGGTCAAACTTTGGCAACTTAGCTTTTCTGTCGTTTGCATCCCGGCAAGGCAAAACTTTGCTTGAACGACGCCTGGTCCATACCACAATTTTCTCCTTCCCCCTGGGAAACTTGTGTGCGAGGGAACCTTCTTTTCCTTTGTTGAAAAGAAGAAAGAAGAGAAAATAATAATATGGAGCCCTTCGGCTCGTTATTGCTTACCGGATGTAGGTGCTGCACAAAGTGTCAGATAACACATGCAAGAAAGAAACTAATGCATGAAATGGACAAGTTGTGCAGAGCACATGGGGTTTTACTTATGCACGGGATCTGCGCCCGGCTTTGTACAAAGGATTACATGCAACAGCGGCAAGACTTGTACAAAAGGTGGTTGCCGGAACGGGTTCCGGCAACCGCGCCCTACGGGAAAAACTTACGAAGATGTTCTATGTTCCAGGAGTTGCTCACCGGAATGCCATCTTCGGTCTCAAGGCGGACAGCGCCGGGCCTTGTGACTCGTTTCACCCGATAAGGGCCTTCCCACTTCGGCGTCAACTTATTGGAATTCTTGGCGGACTGAACGCGCCGAAGAACAAGGTCACATTCCTCGAAGCTTCTGGCATTAACTTTGCGGCTATGATAGCGGCGCAAAGCTTGCTGGTATCGAGCAGCTCGTACAGCAGCCTGAAGACGATCTTCCTCAACGAGCAGCGCGTCGTCTGGTCGCAGCTGTTCTTGCTCAAGCTCATCATAAGCGAGCACTCGAGGCGATCCGTATACGAGTTCCGTGGGGAGAACTGCCTCTGCTCCATAGACTAGAGCGAAAGGCGTCTGGCCAGTGGCTCGATTTGGCATCGTTCTGATCGACCAAAGAACAACTGGCAGCTCCTCGATCCAGTTTCTTCCGCACTTGCGCAGCCTGTCGAAAGTTCTGGTCTTGAGCCCGCTTAGCACTTCAGCATTTGCCCTCTCTGCTTGACCGTTGCTTCTCGGATGAGCAACAGAAGCGAAGGAGACCTTGGTGCCAAGGTCTTGGACGTACTGCATGAAGGTGCGGCTCGTGAATTGCGTGCCGTTGTCGGTGATGATCCTGTTAGGGATCCCGAAACGGCAAACAATTGACCTGAAGAACTTGACTGCTGACTGTGCTGTCACCTTCCTCACTGGCTGCTCTTCTGGCCACTTTGTGAACTTGTCAATTGCGACGTACAAGTACTCAAAGCCCCCGACAGCTCGGGGGAAAGGGCCGAGGATATCGAGCCCCCAGACCGAAAATGGCCAGGATAAAGGGATCGTCTGGAGAGTTTGAGCTGGCTGGTGTATCTGTTTGGAGTGGAACTGGCACGCTTCACACTTGGTTACTTGTGCAGTTGCATCCTGGAGGGCTGTCGGCCAAAAGAAACCTTGCCGGAAAGCTTTGCCGGCAAGTGCTCTTAAGCCAATGTGGTGGCCACATATGCCTCCATGTATCTCTGCGAACAACTTTTGTCCATCTTCCCGGCAAATACACTTCAATTTCACACCGTTGAGTCTTCTTCTGTACAGTATGCTATCGATAAACTGGTACATACTTGACTGCCGGGCTACTTTTTCCCCTTCTTCTTGCTCTTTGGGAAGTTCTCCTGTCTGAAGGAAATGGACAATCTGCTGTGCCCATGCTGGAGCTTGTGGCTCGACAACAAGGACTAAAGGCACATCTGCTGCTGCGGGAACATCTGCTTCTACGGCAAGGACTTGCGGCCCTGCCGGAGCTTGATGTTCCCCGGCAAGCTTGCCTGAGCAAAACTTGTCGGGAGCGTCTGCTTCAACGGAACAAACCATAAGGCTTGCTGGAGCAGACTGCCCCTCAGCATCCTTGGTGTTGATCTTGGGGACTTTCTTGGCAGCGGCTTCGGGGAGCTCTGCCGGAAAGTAGTCACCAGAAACCAACTTCCTCTTCTTGCTTTGTCCAGTTGATGGTGTTACGGATGGTTGAGTCAACTTGAGCACAAAGATCCCTGGTTCCACAGGTAACTTTAGTGCGGCGCGCTTTGACAGGCCATCAGCAATGTCATTTTGAGCTCTTGGGATATGCTCCACCTGTAGTCCGTCAAAGTGCTCTTCTAGTTTCCTCACTTCATCAACATATGCTTCCATCAATGGACTCTGGTAGTTCTTGTTCACTTGGCGGACGACAAGCTGTGAATCACCCCTGACAATGAGCTTCTTGATCCCAAGGTCTGCTGCGATTCTGAGACCGGCAAGCAATCCTTCATACTCTACAGTATTGTTGGTTGCTTGCTCCTTGGGAAAGTGCATCTGGACTACGTACTTGAGGTGCTCTCTGGTGGGCGCGACAAGCAGCACGCCTGCATCGGCGCCTTGCAGCAAGAAGGCACCATCAAAGTACATCAGCCACTCTTAGCTTGCCTCTTTGACGGGGATGCTCGTCTCTGGAATTTCTTCATCTGGTGTTGGCGTCCATTCTGCTATGAACTCTGCCAATGCTCTGCTTTGGATAGTTGAAGTGCTCTCAAACTTGAGGCCAAAGCTTTACAGTTCGAGCGCCCACTCGACAATCCTGCCTGTCGCTTCTGGATTTTGCAGTATCCTCTTTAGCAGAAAGCGAGTGATGACTGTGATCTCATGTGCTTGGAAGTAATGGCGCAGCTTTCTCGAGGCCATGAGGAGGCCGAAAAGCAACTTCTGCACACCAGAGTACCTTGATCTAGCTCCCTGCAGAAGAGAACTAACAAAGTAGACTGGGCGCTGCACCATTCTCCTTGGCATCTCATCTTGTTCCTGCGCAAACCCATGTTTGTCGGGATCAGAGCTTGTCGACGAAGCCCCCTGCTTGTCGCTGGATGGATCTGCCGTGGTTGCTGGCTCATCATCTGCCTCCCTCTCCGCCACTAACGCAGCACTAACCACTTGATTGGTTGCCGCTATATACAGCAGCAACTTCTCTTGCGGCTTAGGTGCGACAAGCGTTGGAGTGGAGGACAGGTATCTCTTCAAATCCTGCAGCGCAGCCTCCGCTTCCGGAGTCCATTTCATTGGACCTTCCTTTTTCAAAATTTTGAAAAATGGCAGGGCACGCTCAGCAGATCTAGAGATAAACCTGCTGAGAGCAGACACGCAACCAGCAAGCCTTCGTACATCCTTGACGCGCTTTGGTGCTTTGATCTGCTCGATGGCTTTGATCTTGTCGGGATTGGCTTCAATTCCCCGCTGAGACACGAAGAACCCGAGAAGCTTGCCGGAAGGGACTCCAAACACGCACTTCTCGGGGTTAAGCTTGAGGTTGATTTTGCGCAGGTTTGCAAATGTTTCGTCTAAATCTTGAATCAAGGTCGCCTTGCTCTTGCTCTTGACCACTATGTCATCCATGTAAGCTTCCACATTTCTGTGTATTTGTGGCTCAAAAGCATGGTGGACTACCCTTGCAAATGTTGAACCAGCATTCTTCAAACCGAAAGGCATCCGTACGAAGCAGTATGTGCCACACGGGGTGATAAATGCGGTTTTCTCTTCATCTTCTTCTGCCATGAAGATCTGATGATATCCTGAGTATGCATCAAGAAATGAAAGAAAATCACATCCGGCTGTGGAGTCAACAATCTGGTCAATACGCGGCAAGGGAAATGGGTCTTTGGGACAAGCTTTATTAACATCAGTGAAGTCAATACAAAGTCTCCATTTCCCGTTAGCTTTGCGCACAACAACAGGATTGGCCAACCACGTGGGATGGAGTACTCCTCTGACAAGGCCTGCTGCTTCCAACTTCTTGATTTCTTCTGCGATGAATTCTTGGCGCTCCACTGCCTGCTTCCTGACTCTCTGCTTGACGGGCCGCGCATGAGGACAGACGGCAAGGTGGTGCTCAATTACTTTCCTGGGAACACCGGGGATATGAGACGGTTGCCACGCAAACACGTCGACATTCGCCCGCAGGAAAGCAACGAGCGCGCTTTCCTATTTGGGGTCAAGAGTGGCGCTGATGGTGAAGGTACCACTAGTGTCGTCCTCCTTGGCGGACACCTTCTTGGTCTCAGGTGGAGCTGCCATTGCCTTCTTACACTTGCCGGTGGAGCTCGATGGTGCGTCCTCGACGGTAGCGCAGCACTCCGAAGAGGTGCGCTTGCCAGAGTGGGCATCAGAGCTCTTGCCGGACTTGGTCTTCTTCTTCCCCCCGGGAGCTTCAGCGGCAAGTGTCTTGTGTTCTGCTGCGACTGCTGCTTCCCGGTAGATCTTGTCAGCACAGATAAGAGCATCCTTCTCGTCGCTAGGGACAGAGATGACACTTATCGGGCCTGGCATTTTCAGTACGTTGTACGCATAGTGAGAGGCTGCCATGAACTTGGCGAGTGCTGGACGGCCAAGGATTCCATTGTAAGGTAATGGAAAGTCAGCAACATCAAACGTGACCCTCTCAGTCCTGAAGTTCAGCTCGCTGCCAAACGTTACCGGCAACGTGATCTTTCCCTTCGGCTTGCTCCTTCCCGGGTTGATTCCTTGAAATGTACCGGTCTCTTCAAGCTCGCTGTCAGGGATCTGGAGTTTCTGGAGCACCGCGGAGGAGATCAGGCTCAAGCCGGCCCTGCCGTGAACTAGCATCTTAGTGACCTTGAGGTTGCGGATTGTTGGTGACACCAACATCGGCAAGCACCCGACCGCAGTTATGCGATCAGGGTGGTCCTCAATATCAAAGATGATAGGCGTGCTGGACCATTTCAGAGGCTTGCGTGACTCGACAGGTGGTTCTGCTGCATTAACTTCCCGCACCCACTACTGCAGCTGACGGTGCGAGGTATGCAGAGAAGGACCGCCGTCAACACACAGGACCTCTGTGGCTTTCTGGAACTCCTGCTCATCAGTCTCCTCATCATCCGTGTCTTCATCGTCGTCGTCATCTTCATCCTTGTCGCGGCCGCGAGGAGGTCTGTCTCCTTGCCGCTACTTGGCCTTGCCGCGGCGTCCCCCTCGGCCGGGACATTTCTTGCTGGATCCCCCAGCACCTTCCTGGGCCTTCTCCTTGTCGCGCCGCTCGTATTCAGCTTTCTGTTGTTCAACAAGCTGCTCGACTTTCCTGCAGCTCTAGAGATCATGGCCCTTGGTGCGGTGGATCTTGCAATACTGCTTGTTGGTGCCGTCCTGCATGTCGGTGACCGCCACCTCCGCGGCAACCTCCTTGCCGGAGTCACCAGCTTTGGCTTTCTTGGCGCCACCACCGTTGCCGGACTGCTCAACAACTAGCACCTCTTTGCCTTTCCTCCTCCTGTTGTTCCGCCGCTGGTTTTTCCTTGCCGGGGCAGCATCTTCACTGTCAGATCCTCCCGCTCCTGCATTCTCTCTGGGGACTCACCTCCCTTCCTCAGCACGTGCACACTTGTCGGCCAGTGCATATAACTCGCTGACGTCCCTGATCTTGCACGTCGCCATTTCCTCCCGCATCCTGCGGTTTCGCACGTTCTGATGGAACGCGCTGATCACTGCGGCAGGGTGGACGTCTGGGATGTTGTGCTGCACACTGCTGAATCTCTGAATGTACTTGCGCAGGGGCTCTCCTTCCTTCTGGGCGAGCAGATGAAGATCACTCTCCTGGCCATGAGGCTTGTGTCCGCCTGTGAAGGCGCCGACAAACTGATGGCACAGATCAGCCCAAGAGGATATGGAGTTGTCCGGCAAGTGCATGAGCCAGGATCTGACGTTGGGCTTGAGCACCAGCGGGAAGTAGTTGGCAAGGATCTTGTCATCCCGTCCCCCGGCAGCCTGCACCGCAATGGTGTAGATGCTGAGGAACTCTGTTGGTGTACTAGAGTAGGGGTACCCTATTACCCCGAACTCGTGCACGGGCAGTTGCAGCGCCCCGCGGCAAGGCTTGCCGGGTGACTGCCAGGACCCTCCGTGGTTCCCTTGAAGACCATTCAAGAACAAAGTACTCAAACCAAGGCCCCGGCAAGAGGAGCTTGCCGGGAAGGCCAACCAAGGCCCCGGCAAGAGGATCTTGCCGGGAAGAGACAAGACCCCAGCAAGAGGAGCTTGCCGGGAAGGCCACTCAAGGCATACCAAGAAAGCTTGCCGCGACGCGCCCTGCGTCCCGGCAAGATCCGGCGAGCGACAAGCTTCCGGACGCGACAAGACGACGGCCGCGGCAAGGAGTTTGCCGCGGGAAACCCCCACTTCGTGCCTGCGCTCCAGCACACCTGCTAACGTGTCGCGCTAGGGCTCTCCCAAGCACACGTGGCAGGAGGCCGTGCAGCTAGGGGTACGTGGTGGCAAGCAGATATGAAGAGAAGCCCATCGTGGCAAACGGTGGCGCTCCTAATGGTCACCTTTTGCACTGTTTAGGAGACTCAGACAGGCATTTAATGCCCTTGTCCCCTGCCGTCAGAGTTAGGTAGGGCGCACTGTATCCACAGTAAGCGGTAGCTGCACCTACCACATCCTTTTCCACTTTTACCCTTCTAGTCTACGTTGCCACCTGTGGGTAACCCCTTGAAAGTATAAAAGGAGGCCCAAGTGCAACGTAGAAGGGGGCTGGAGGTTCGGCCAGTTCGGCTCATTCAACACCAGGAACACTCTCACGCTCAGTCTGGCAGCGTCCATCGCTCCTGAGCAAGAATCCAATATACACCAACAAGCAGCAGTAGGGTTTTACGCATCCGATCCAGCGTGCACGCAAACTAAATCTTCATCGTCATGGCTCCCCAAGGAGCGGGCGAGTAAAATAACGACGCCAGTGCGGCACCAGAAAAAGCTAAGTCGTGCAAAACTTTAGATATTTCTTTTCTATATAAGGTTATCCGCCTCGGAGATCTTGTTCTTTGTACGGAAAACCTGTGCGCGGAGGAATCAACTCGTGGCTAGTTGCGCCCTTACTTTGTTTCGAGTCTGCTCAACAACTTAAGTGAGCTGCTAGCGCCCTTACTTTGCTTCGAGTCCGCTCTGCAACTTAAGTGAGCCGCTAGCGCCCTTACTTTGTTTCGAATCCGCTCAACAACTTAAGCGAGCTGCAACTAGTTGCGATGAGATTGCTTGTTGGTAGCGACCCCGCCAGCAGGCTGCTGAAGTTCCGCACTCGGCGCTCGCGGCAAGGGTGCCTACACTGGCAAGTTTCCCTAGAAAGCGTAGGGTGGACGTACAAAGAGAGGTTGAACAGGAAGATATCATGCACTATTTATTTGAGATTTCTGCATAGACCTGTATGCCGAGGAGCCTTCTCGGGGCTAGTTGCCCTCCTTGTTGCCTCGAGTCCGCTCGGCAATTTGTGCGGTTGCGCTAGAACCAAGAAGGTAAACCTTTCCGGGAGGCGACGTTCCCGAATAGCCGCTAAGGGCCCGCCCCCTCAAGCGCTATTGGCTGGATCGTACGCACCGGAAAGCATTCCAGCAGGCATAGGGAATATGCAGCAAAAGTCAAAATTCGCAAGCGAGTTAAGTGCACTTCAGATGCTAATCACTTTTCATGTTTAGATGCAGTTATGGCCCGGGGGCTGGCAACGTCCGTAGGGACAATCTTTCCAGTAATGATCTTGCCGGGAGCCGGCGTCAAGGACGACGAAGTTCTTCGCCATAAGCCTTTCTGGCAACAATCTTGCCGGGAGCCGGTGTCAAGAACAACGAAGTTCTTCGCCATAAGCCTTTCCGGCAACGATCTTGCCGGGAGCTGGTGTCAAGAACAACGAAGTTCTTCGCCAAAAGTCTTCCTGGCAACGAGCTTGCCGGAAGGCGGCATCGAGAACGTCAAAGTTCTCTGCTGAAGATAAAAGTCTTCCTGGCAACGAGCTTGCCGGAAGCCGGCATCGAGAACGACCTCAAGCTCAACCCCGAGAAGTGCGTGTTTGGAGTCCCTTCCGGCAAGCTTCTCGGGTTCTTTGTGTCTCAGCGGGGAATTGAAGCCAACGCCAACAAGATTAAGGCCATCGAGCAGATTGAAGCACCGAAGTGCATCAAGGATGTGCGAAGGCTTGCCGGTTGCGTGGCTGCTCTCAGCAGGTTTATCTCTAAGTCTGCTGAGCGCGCCCTGCCGTTTTTCAAAATATTGAAAAAGGCAGGTCCAATGAAATGGACTCCGGAAGCGGAGGCTGCGCTGCAGGACTTGAAGAAGTACCTGTCCTCCACTCCAATACTTGTCGCACCTAAGCCACAAGAGAAGTTGCTGCTGTACCTAGCGGCAACCAATCAAGTGGTTAGTGCTGCATTAGTAGCGGAGAGGGAGGCGAACGATGAGCCAGCAACCGCAGCAAGTGAATCCAGCGACAAGCAGGGGGCTTCTTCGACAAGCTCTGGTCCGGCAAGCTCTGGTCCCGACAAAGATGGATCTGCGCAGATGTGCAAGGACGTGCAGAAGAAGATGGTGCAGCGCCCAGTTTACTTTGCCAGCTCCCTTCTCCAGGGGGCTAGGTCGAGGTACTCTGGTGTGCAAAAATTGCTTTTCGGCCTTCTCATGGCCTCGAGAAAGCTGCGCCATTACTTCCAGGCACACGAGATCACAGTCGTCACTCGCTTTCTGCTGAAGAGGATACTGCAGAATCCAGAAGCAACAGGCAGGATTGTCGAGTGGGCATTAGAACTGTCAAGCTTTGGCCTAAAGTTTGAGAGAACTGCAACAATCCAAAGCAGAGCATTGGCAGAGTTCATAGCAGAGTGGACGCCAACTCCAGATCAAGAAATGCTAGAGACAAGCATCCCCATCAAGGAGACAAGCAAAGAGTGGCTGGTGTACTTTGATGGTGCCCTCTCGCTGCAAGGTGCCGGCGCTGGCGTGCTGCTTATCGCGCCCACCGGAGAGCACCTCAAAATTGCAGCCGACCTTGGGATCAAAAAGCTCATTATCAGGGGTGACTCGCAGCTTGTCGTCCGCCAAGTGAACAAGAACTACCAGAGCCTGGTGATGGAAGCATATGTTGAGGAAGTGAGGAAGCTAGAAGAGCGCTTTGACGGCCTACAAATGGAGCATATCCCAAGAGCTCTGAACGACATTGCTGATGGCCTGTCAAAATGTGCTGCACTAAAGTTGCCTATGGAACCAGGGATCTTTGTGCTCAAGCTGACTCAACCTTCCATGACACCTTCAACTGGACAGAATAAGAAGAGGAAGTTGGTTTCTGGTGACTACTTTCCGGCAGAGCTCCCCGAAGCCGCCGCCAAGAAAGTCCCCAAGATCAACACCAAGGATGCTGAGGGGCAGTCTGCTCCGGCAAACCTTATGGTTTGTTCCGTCGAAGCAAACGCTCCCGACAAGTTCTGCTCCGGCAAGCTTGCCGGGAAATATCACGCTCCGGCAGAGCCGCAGGATCTTGCCGTAGAAGCGGATGTTCCCGTAGCAACAGATATGCCTTTAGTCCTTGTTGTCGAGCCACAAGCTCCAGCATGGGCGTAGCAGATCGTCCGTTTCCTTCAGGCAGGAGAGCTTCCCGAAGAGCAAGAAGAAGCTGAAAAAGTAGCCCGGCAGTCAAGTATGTACAAGTTTGTCGACAACACACTGTACAGAATAAGACTCAGCGGTGTGAAATTGAAGTGCATTCGCCGGGAAGATGGACAACAGCTGTTGGCAGAGATACATGGAGGCATATGTGGTCACCACATTGGCGCAAGAGCACTTGTCGGCAAAGCATTCCGACAAGGCTTCTTCTGGCCGATAGCCCTCCAGGATGCAACTGCACAAGTAACCAAGTGTGAAGCGTGCCAGTTCCATTCCAAACAGATACATCAGCCAGCTCAAGCTCTCCAGACGATCCCTTTATCCTGGCCATTTTCGGTCTGGGGGCTCGACATCCTCGGCCCCTTCCCCCGAGCTGTCGGGGGCTTTGAGTTCTTGTACGTTGCAGTCGACAAGTTCACAAAGTGGCCGGAAGTGGAACCAGTGAGGAAGGTGATAGCACAGTCAGCAGTCAAGTTCTTCAGGTCAATTGTTTGCCGTTTCGGGATCCCGAACAGGATCATCACCGACAACGGCACGCAATTTACGAGCCGCACCTTCATGCAGTACGTCCAAGATCTTGGCGCCAAGGTCTGCTTCGCTTCTGTTGCTCATCCGAGAAGCAACGGTCAAGCGGAGAGGGCAAACGCTGAAGTGCTGCGAGGCCTCAAGACCAGAACTTTCGACAGGCTGCACAAGTGCGGAAGAAATTGGATCGAGGAGCTGCCGGTGGTTCTTTGGTCGATCAGGACGACGCCAAATCGAGCCACTGGCCAAACAACCTTCGCTCTAGTCTATGGAGCAGAGGCAGTTCTCCCCACGGAACTCGTATACGGGTCACCTCGAGTGCTCGCTTATGATGAGCTCAAGCAAGAGCAGCTGCGGCAAGATGACGCGCTGCTCCTTGAGGAAGACCGTCTCCAGGCTGCTGTGCGAGCCGCTCGCTACCAGCAAGCTCTGCGCCGCTACCATAGCCGCAGAGTCAATGCCAGGAGTCTCGAGGAAGGCGACCTTGTTCTTCGGCGTGTTCAGTCGGCCAAGAATTCCAACAAGTTGACGCCGAAGTGGGAAGGCCCTTATCGGGTGAAACGAGTCACTAGGCCCGGCGCTGTCCGCCTTGAGACCGAAGATGGCATTCCGGTGAGCAACTCCTGGAACATCGAGCATCTTCGTAAGTTTTACCCGTAAGGCGCGGTTGTCGGACCCTGTCCGGCAACCACCTTTCTGTACAAGTCTTGCCGCTGTTGCATGTAATCCTTTGTACAGAGCCGGGCACAGACCCCGTGCACTAGTAAAGTTCATGTGCCCCGCACATCTTGTCAGTTTCCTTATGCTATGATCCTTTTTCGCATATATTATCTGACACTTTGTGCAGCACCAGACCCCGGTGAGCGATAACGAGCCCAAGGCTCCATATCATTGCTTTATCTCTCTGTCTCTTTCTCAAAAGAAGGAAGGTTCCCTCGCCCACAAGGTTTACCGGGGGGGAGGAAGGAGAAGATAATGGTGTGGACCGGGCCGTTCAAAAAAGTTTCTCCTTGCCGGGGAGCAGACGACAGAAAAGCTAAGTTGCTAAAGCTTGAGCAATTAGTTTTTTTAGTTTTTGAGTTATTTTCCTTGAACGACCGTGCTTTGTATGGAAAACCTGTGTGCGGAGGAACCAATTCGCAGCTAGCTGCGCCCTTACTTTGTTTCGAGTCCGCTCAACAACTTAAGTGAGCTGCTAGCGCCCTTAGTTTGCTTCGAGTCTGCTCAGCAACTTAAGTGAGCCGCTAGCGCCCTTACTTTGTTTCGAGTCCGCTTAACAACTTAAGTGAGCTGCAACTAGTTGCGACAAGGTTGCTTGTCGGTAGCGACCCCGCCAGCAGGCTGCTGAAGTTCCGCACTCGGCGCTCGCGGCAAGGGTGCCTGCACCGGCAAGTTTCCCTAGAAAGCGTAGGGCAGGACCATACGAAGCCAAGAGTCGAGTAAAGGAAGTAACACAGCTATTTGTTACCTAAGATAGAGTTATATTACAAGAATAACTTGTCGCGCCTCTAATAAAGTGTTCCCATGACATGACTGGTAGCGACAAGAGAAGAAGAAAACGGACGGCCTAATCTACGCGACCGCCGTCAACCCTTTTGACCTCGTTCACCCTGTCAACAATGGGTGCGACGAGGGCCTTAAGTGCGTCAAGATCAGCGTCCGCCAGCAGCTTCTTGAGGACGTTGGTGAGGTTGAGGCCCGGATTGCGGAAGGCCACCTTCACCAGCACCTTCTCCAGAACTCCGGCACAAATCGAGCGTGACTCGTCGGCCAACTGCTTTGGGATCCGTTCCCGGAGTTGCTGGAGCGCCGCCGCCACGCCTTTGAAGAACAGAGTGAGCTTGGCGCTGGGTTGGAGGTTCTCGTCGGAGGAGTACCCGAAGCCTTCCACCCCCAATTGCACCAGCTCCTCTTCGATGGCTGCAGCAATGTCCACGAGGCCCTCCGTCCAGAGCTCCACAGTATCTCTGAGAAGATTCTGGGTTTTGGCGGCCCTCGCTAGCAGCGCCTCGTTGGCCTCGATGTCCTTCTTCAAGTCTGCCTCCCGTTTCCTGGCGCTGTCCAACATCTCCGTCAAGGTGGCCAGCTTCAGCGTCAGATCGGTGTTGGGGGTAAAATCAAGGAGGTGGAGCCCGTAGGTGTTCATGATATCACAGAAGAAATCAGAGAATGGCGGGCAGAGCCCGCAGTAGAAGAACACGGCGAAGAAAGGATATCCACCAACTGGAGCTGCTTGCGAGGCGACGACGGAGAGTACCTTTGTGCGCGGATGCGCCCGCGTCTCCGTCGACCAGAAGAGATAGTACCACTCCCTCAGCTCCTCCGCGGAGAGCTCGGAAGGGAAAGTGGCCCGCTCCTTCCGCAGCGCCACAAGCCGCTGCGCTTCGGTCGACTTCACAGCTTTCGCGGCCGCGGCCTTCGTGGCCTTCCCCTTCCCAGGCTTCGGAGGCATGGCGGAGGCGGTGGGGGAGATCGACGGCGCTGGTGGCGGCGACGGGAGCGGAACGCTGCTCTCTTTCGACTTTGGAAGCGGAAGAGGGCGGCGGAGGTTTCTGAGATTGCAACAGCGGATGACGAAGATGGAGGAAATGCCCCTGTTTCCCCTGCTTATAAAGAGGGACGGGGCGGACGTTTCGGCCTTCCAAATAAACAACCTCCCACGATCTCTCCCACGATGCCGCGTTTGACACGTGCCATTCTGGGTGTGCGCGGTGGGAGCGGAGTTAGATTCGGCGTGACCTAGGCCGCGCGTGCCCGTGCACTATTACCCCGAACTCGTGCACGGGCAGTTGCAGCGCCCCGCGGCAAGGCTTGCCGGGTGACCGCCAGGACCCTCCGTGGTTCCCTTGAAGACTATTCAAGAACAAAGTACTCAAACCAAGGCCCCGGCAAGAGGAGCTTGCCGGGAAGGCCAACCAAGGCCCCGGCAAGAGGATCTTGCCGGGAAGAGACAAGACCCCAGCAAGAGGAGCTTGCCGGGAAGGCCACTCAAGGCATACCAAGAAAGCTTGCCGCGACGCGCCCTGCGTCCCGGCAAGATCCGGCGAGCGACAAGCTTCCGGACGCGACAAGACGACGGCCGCGGCAAGGAGTTTGCCGCGGGAAACCCCCACTTCGTGCCTGCGCTCCAGCACACCTGCTAACGTGTCGCGCTAGGTCTCTCCCAAGCACACGTGGCAGGAGGCTGTGCAGCTAGGGCTACGTGGTGGCAAGCAGAGATGAAGAGAAGCCCATCGTGGCAAATGGTGGCGCTCCTAACGGTCACCTTTTGCACTGTTTAGGAGACTCAGACAGGCATTTAATGCCCTTGTCCCCTGCCGTCAGAGTTAGGTAGGGCGCACTGTATCCACAGAAAGCGGTAGCTGCGCCTACCGCATCCTTTTCCACTTTTACCCTTCTAGTCTACGTTGCCACCTGTGGGTAACCCCTTGAAAGTATAAAAGGAGGCCCAAGCGCAACGTAGAAGGGGGGGCTGGAGGTTAGGCCAGTTCGGCTCATTCAACACCAGGAACACTCTCACGCTCAGTCTGGCAGCGTCCATCGCTCCTGAGCAAGAATCCAATATACACCAACAAGCAGCAGTAGGGTTTTACGCATCCGTGCGGCCCGAAGCTGGGTAAAATCGCCCGCGTGTACTGCCTCGATCCTCTCTTTGTGCGCTCTCCGCCCCCACCGAACCGAAAGGGGCCCTGTCCCCATAGGTGTTGGTGGAATTAGCATTGCCCCCGACAAACTCCGACGGATGCGTCTTGCCGTCGTACTTCTCCGGTACGTCTGGCTTGAAGTTCTTCGCGCTGGGCCACTGGACTCGCTGCAGCTCACGAGTGAACGCAGGGCAACCTACCGCGTACGGCAGATCGCCTGGTTCCCCTGGGGCATGCATGTCAACAGAGGGCCCAGCGCGCTTATCGGATTGATGTCGCGCTTCTCTTCGGCGCTCGATGCGAGTTCGAGCATCTTCTTGTTGTCGATCATGAAGAACTTGGCGCTTATCGCGACGAGCCCGTGGATCCGACGATGCGATGGAGTCGCTGTCGAGGTGGATCCGGCGAGTCGGCGATCTTGGCCTTCGGGGTGGTGACTGCATGGTAGTTGCACCTCCACCCATTTCGTCGCCACCGGCTCGCGCCCGGTAACCCTGCCACGGCAGCGACGCGCTCGGCCGCCGTGGAGTGTCGCCGTTGGCGTAGCCGATGAGACTCTGGATGGTGGCCCTCCATTCATCGATCTTGTCCGACGTCGGAGGGTAATCTAGGAGCAGTTGAGCTCGCGCCAAAGCTTCTGCTGGGGTGGTGGGCGGCAGTGGCGGACGGCGCGAGGAGCGGGACGTGCTCGGACTTGTAACTATGTTAGAAGGAGCAGTATCCTGTCCAAGCGACCGTGCCCCGCTCGTGCCAGCACGCTGGCGTGCATGCTGGTCTTGAGCGCCCCGAGATCCACCAGCTTGGTCTTGGCCAATCATGCGTATGGCACTGCGAGTGCCATGACGCTGTTGGTCTTGCGCCTCCTGAGAGTGGCGCGGAACATGTACAGTCGCCGAGATTTGTGCAGCCTTGTCCTTGGACCTGGCAGCATCATAAGCGTCCATTCCACCACCCGTTTGCTCCAACGGTTGCGGAAGTGACGTGGACGGAGCGGCTGTCGCCGAAGTCTTCTTCTTCAGTGGCATGTTGATGAAGGGAATGAAGATCTAGCTCGTGTGAACGCCGGATCAGGTTCACACAATCTCGACGCCCCCTACCTGGCGCGCCAAAGATGTCGCGGAGGCTGATCCACGAACACCTATGGGGCCGGCGGACCGGGCCCTTTCGGTTCGGCGGGGGGAGGAGATCGCACGAAGAGCAGATCGAGGCGAAGCACATGAGAAGTTTACCCAGCTTCGGAGCTCTCCAGAGAGATAACACTCCTACTGCTGCTTGTCTGGTTGTATTATGTTCTTCTCGCGAGAGCTAAGTGTTTTCTGGCTTACGAATGAATCGAACCTCGCGAACCGAACCCTGTCTAACCTTCCAACCTTCTAACCTTCTAACCCCCTCTATGTTGCGCATGGGCCTCCTTTTATACGCTAAAGGGGTCACCGATAGGTGGCAACGCAGAGAAGGGTACAAATGTAAAAAGTGAGGTGGTTGGTACAGTTACTTGTACAGTGCACCCTACCTAACCCTGACGGCAGGGGACAAGAGCATTAAATGCCCGTCTGACTCGCCCAAACAGTGCAGAAAAGGACCGTTAGGGGCGCCACCGTTCGCCACGATGGCGATCTTGTCAGCTTCGCATGCCACTGCGCACCGCTGGCTGCACAGCCTCCCGCCACGCGCGCCTGGAGAGGCCCCCAGAGCGACATGTTGGTGGATGCGCTGGAGCGTGGGCACAGAGTGGCCGCCTGCCGCGGCAAGCGCCTTGCCGTTGTTGTTATCTTGTTGGGTCCGGAAGCTTGTCGCTCACCGGGCCTCGAGGTACCTTGGTTGGTCTTCCCGGCAAGCTCCTCTTGTCGGGGCCTTGTTGCCTTGCCGGAGCGCGTGGCGCGTCACGGCAAGTTCCTTGGAGTGCATTGGTTGGCCTTCCCGGCAAGCTCCTCTTGACGGGGCCTTGTCTCCTGAACTTAAATACTTTGTTCTTGAATGGCTTCAGCTAGGTCAACTCTAGTGTAAAATTATTTGTACTAGGTTATAGAGCTATGTCAACTCTAGTGTAAAATTATTTATACTAGGTTATAGAGCTAGTTCTACTCTAGTGTAAAATTATTTGAACTAGCTTGTGTAGCTAGTTCAACTCTAGGGTAAAATTATTTGAACTAGCTTGTAGAGCTAGTTCAACTCTAGTGTAAAATTATTTGTACTAGGCTATAGAGCTAGTTATACTCTAGTGCAAAATTATATGAACTAGCTTGTAGAGCTAGTTCAACTCTAGTGTAAAATTATTTGAACTAGCTTGTAGATCTAGTTCAACTCTAGTGTAAAATTATTTGTACTAGGATATAGACCTAGTTCTACTCTAGTGTAAAATTATTTGAACTAGCTTGTATAGCTAGTTCAACTCTAGTGTAAAATTATTTGAACTAGCTTGTAGAGCTAGTTCAACTCTAGTGTAAAATTATTTGTACTAGGCTATAGAGCTAGTTATACTCTAGTGCAAAATTATATGAACTAGCTTGTAGAGCTAGTTCAACTCTAGTGTAAAATTATTTGAACTAGCTTGTAGAGCTAGTTCAACTCTAGTGTAAAATAATTTGAACTAGCTTGTAGATCTAGTTCAACTCTAGTGTAAAATTATTTGTACTAGGATATAGACCTAGTTATACTCTAGTGTAAAATTATTTGAACTAGCATGTATAGCTAGTTCAACTCTAGTGTAAAATTATTTGAACTAGCTTGTAGAGCTAGTTCAACTCTAGTGTAAAATTATTTGTACTAGGCTATAGAGCTAGTTATACTCTAGTGCAAAATTATATGAACTAGCTTGTAGAGCTAGTTCAACTCTAGTGTAAAATTATTTGAACTAGCTTGTAGAGCTAGTTCAACTCTAGTGTAAAATAATTTGAACTAGCTTGTAGAGCTAGTTCAACTCTAGTGTAAAATTATTTGTACTAGGATTTAGACCTAGTTCTACTCTAGTGTAAAATTATTTGAACTAGCTTGTATAGCTAGTTCAACTCTAGTGTGAAATTATTTGAACTAGCTTGTAAAGCTAGGTCAATTCTAGTGTAAAATTATTTGTACTAGGTAATAGAGCTAGTTCTACTCTAGTGCAAAATTATTTGAACTAGCTTGTAGAGCTAGTTCAATTCTAGTGTAAAATTGTTTGAACTAGCTTGTAGAGCTAATTCAACTCTAGTGTAAAATTATTTGAACTAGCTTGTAGAGATTGTTCAACTCTAATGTAAAATTATTTTTACTAGGTCATAGAGATAGTTCAACTCTACAGTAAAATTACTTATACGAGGTTATAAAACTAGTTCAACTCTAGTCTAAAACTATTTGAACTAGCCTATAGAGCTAGTTCAACTCTAGTGTAGAACTATTTGAACTAGCTTGTAGAGCTAGTTCAACTCTAGTGTAAAACTATTTGTACTAAGTTCTAGAGCTAGGTCAACTCTAGTGTAAAATTGTTTGAACTAGCTTGTAGAGCTGGTTCAACTCTAGTGTAAAATTGTTTAAACTAGCTTGTAGAGCTGGTTCAACTCTAGTGTAAAATTATTTGTACTAGGTTATAGAGCTAGTTCTACTCTAGTGCAAAATTATTTGAACTAGCTTGTACAGCTAGTTCAACTCTAGTGTAAAACTATTTGTACTAGGTTATAGAGGTAGGTCAACTCTAGTGTAAAATTATTTGAACTAGCTTGTAGAGCTAGTTCAACTCTAGTGTACAATTACTTGAATTAGCTTGTACAGCTAGTTCAACTCCAGTGTAAAACTATTTGTACTAAGTTATAGAGCTTGGTCAACTCTAGTGTGAAATTATTTGAACTAGCTTGTAGAGCTAGTTCAACACTAGTGTGAATTTTTTTGAACTAACTTGTAGAGCTAGTTCAACTCAAGAGTAAAAATATTTGTACTAGGTTATAGAGCTAGTTCTACTCTAGTGAAAAATTATTTGAACTAGCTTCTAGAGATTGTTCAACTCTTGTGTAAATTTATTTTTACTAGGTTATAGAGATAGTACAACTCCAGTGTAACATTACTTGTACTAGGTTATTGAGCTAGTTCAACTCTAGTGTAAAATTATTTGTACTAGGTTATAGAGCTAGTTCAACTCTAGTTTAAAATTATTTGTATTTGTTTATAGAGCTAGTTCTACTGTAGTGCAAAATTAAGTCTAGTGTGAAATTATTTGTACTAGGTTATAGAGCTATCGCAAATCTAGTGTAAAATTATTTGAACAAGCTTGTAGAGCTAGTTCAACACTAGTGTAAAATTATTTGAACTAGCCTCTAGAGCTAGTTCAACTCTAGTGTAAAATTATTTGTACAAGGTTATAGATCTAGTTCTACTCTAGTGCAAAATTATTTGAACAAGCTGGTAGACTAGTTCAACTCTAGTGTGAAATTATTTGAACTAGGTTGTAGAGCTAGTTCAACACTAGTGTGAAATAATTTGAACTAGCTTGTAGAGCTAGTTTGACTCTAGTGTAAAATTATTTGTACTAGGTTATAGAGCTAGTTCTATTCTAGTGACAAAATATTTGAACTAGCTTGTAGAGATTGTTCAACTCTTGTGTAAATTTATTTTTACTAGGTTATAGAGATAGTACAACTCTAGTATAAAATTACTTGTACTAGGTTGTAGAGCTAGTTCAACTCTAGTGTACAACTATTTGTACTAGGTTATAGAGCTAGGCCAACTCTAGTGTAAAATTATTTGAACTAGCTTGTAGAGCTAGTTCAACTCTACTGTAAAATTATTTGAACTAGCTTGTAGAGCTTGTTCAACGCTAGTGTAAACTTTTTTGAGCTAGGTTATAAATCTAGTTCAACTCTAGTGTAAAATTATTTGACCTGGCTATAAGATCTTTGTCAACTCTAGTGTAAAATTATTTGTACTAGGTTATAGAGCTAGTTCTACTCTAGTGCAAAATTATTTGAACTAGCTTGTATAGCTAGTTCAACTCTAGTGTAAAATTATTTGAACTAGCTAGTAGAGCTAGTTCAACTCTAGTGTAAAATTATTTGTACTAGGCTATAGAGCTAGTTATACTCTAGTGCAAAATTATCTGAACTAGCTTGTAGAGCTAGTTCAACTCTAGTGTAAAATTATTTGAACTAGCTTGTAGAGCTAGTTCAACTCTAGTGTAAAATTATTTGCACTAGCTTGTATAGCTAGTTCAACTCTAGTGTAAAATTATTTGAACTAGCTTGTCGAGCTAGTTCAACTATAGTGTAAAATTATTTGTACTAGGCTATAGAGCTAGATATACTCTAGTGCAAAATTATTTGAACTAGCTTTTAGAGCTAGTTCAACTCTAGTGTAAAATTATTTGCACTAGTTTATAGAGCTAGTTCTACTCTAGTGCAAAATTATTTGAACTAGCATGTAGAGCTAGTTCAACTCTAGTGTAAAATTATTTGAACTAGCTTGTAGAGCTAGTTAAACTCTAGTGTGAAATTATTTGTACTAGGTTATAGAGATAGTTCAACTGTAGTGTAAAACTATTTGAACTAGCCTCTAGTGCTAGTTCAATTTAGTGTAAAATTATTTGAACTAGCTTGTAGAGCTAGTTAACTCTACTGTAAAATTATTTGTACTAGGTTATAGATCTAGTTCTACTCTAGTGTAAAATTATTGAACTAGCTTGTAGAGCTAGTTCAAATCTAGTGTGAAATTATGTGTACTAGGTTATAGAGCTAGTTCAACTCTAGTGTAAAATTATTTGAACTAGCTTGTAGAGCTAGTTCAACTCTAGTGTAAAATTATTTGTACTAGGTAATAGAGCTAGTTCTACTCTAGTGCAAAATTATTTGAACTATCTTGTAAAGCTAGTTCCATTCTAGGGTAAAATTGTTTGAACTAGCTTGTAGAGCTAGTTCAACTCTAGTGTAAAATTATTTGAACTACCTTGTAGAGCTTATTCAACTCTAATGTAAAATTATTTTTACTAGGTCATAGAGATAGTTCAACTCTAGTGTAAAATTACTTATACGAGGTTATAGAACTAGTTCTACTCTAGTCTAAAACTATTTGAACTAGCCTATAGAGCTAGCTCAACTCTAGAGTAAAATTATTTGAACTGGCTTGTATAGCTAGTTCAACTCTAGTGTACAATTACTTGAACTAGTTTGTAGAGCTAGTTCAACTCTAGTGTAAAACTATTTGTACTAGGTTATAGAACAAGGTCAACTCTATTGTAAAATTGTTTGAACTAGCTTGTAGAGCTAGTTCAACTCTAGTGTACAACTATTTGTACTAGGTTATAGAGCTAGGTCAACTCTAGTGTAAAATTATTTGAACTAGCTTATAGAGCTAGTTCAACTCTACTGTAAAATTATTTGAACTAGCTTGTAGAGCTTGTTCAACTCTAGTGTAAACATTTTTGAACTAGGTTATAAATCTAGTTCAACTGTAGTGTAAAATTATTTGACCTAGCTATAAGAGCTATGTCAACTCTAGTGTAAAATTATTTGTACTAGGTTATAGAGCTAGTTCTACTCTAGTGTAAAATTATTTGAACTAGCTTGTCTAGCTAGTTCAACTCTAGTGTAAAATTATTTGAACTAGCTTGGAGAGCTAGTTCAACTCTAGTGTAAAATTATTTGTACTAGGCTATAGAGCTAGTTATACTCTTGTGCAAAATTATCTAAACTAGCTTGTAGAGCAAGTTCAACTCTAGTGTAAAATTATTTGAACTAGCTTGTGGAGCAAGATCAACACTAGTGTAAAATTATTTGAACTAGCCTCTAGAGCTAGTTCAACTCTAGTGTAAAATTATTTGCACCAGGTTATAGAGCTAGTTCTACTCTAGTGCAAAATTATTTGAACTAGCATGTACAGCTAGTTCCTCTCTACTGTAAAATTATTTGAACTAGCTTGTAGAGCTAGTTAAACTCTAGTGTGAAATTATTTGTACTAGGTTATAGTGCTAGTTCAACTGTAGTGTAAATCTATTTGAACTAGCCAGTAGCGCTAGTTCAATTCTAGTGTAAAATTATTTGAACTAGCTTGTAGAGCTAGTTAACTCTAGTGTAAAATTATTTGTACTAGGTAATAGAGCTAGTTGAACTCTAGTGTAAAATTATTTGTACTGGGTTATAGATCTAGTTCTACTCTAGTGTAAAATTATGTGTACTAGGTTATATATCTAGTTCAAATATAGTGTTAAATTATGTGTACTAGGTTATATAGCTAGTTCAACTCTAGTGTAAAATTATTTGAATTAGCTTGTAGAGCTAGTTCAACTCTAGTGTGAAATTATTTGTACTAGTTTACTGAGAGCTAGTTCAACACTAGTGTAAAATTATTTCAACTTGCTTGTAGAGCTAGTTCAACACAAGTGTAAAATTATCTGAACTAGCCTGTAGAGCTAGTTCAACTCTAGTGTAAAATTATTTGAACTAGCTTGTAGAGCTCGTTCAACTCTACAAGCTTTTATAGCTAGTTCAACTCTAGTGTAATATTATTTGAACTAGCTTGTAGCGCTAGTTCGACTCTAGTGTAAAATTAGTTGAACTAGGTTATAAATCTAGTTCAACTCTAGTGTAAAATTATTTGACCCAGCTGGAAGAGCTAGGTCAAGTCCAGTGTAAAATTATTTGTACTAGGTTATAGAGCTAGTTCTACTCTAACTAGATTGTATAACTAGTTCAACTCTAGTGTAAAATTATTTGAACTAGCTTGTAGAGCTAGTTCAACTCTAGGGTAAAATTATTTGTACTAGGCTATAGAGCTAGTTATACTCTAGTGCAAAATTATCTGAACTAGCTTGTAGGGCTAGTTTAACTCTAGTATAAAATTATTTGTACTAGCTTGTGGAGCAAGTTCAACACTAG